>NC_133143.1:8696059-8783559 GCF_048418815.1 Hemitrygon akajei | reverse complement strand
CCCTGCATCTGGATTGAAAGATTGAGGGGAGTTACCCAGCTTAAAAAGGTGGGGGGAAACGAGGCAGCAAGAGCCGGCAGGTGAGAAGTGAGGGGGAAGTAGGCAGACGGGGATGGGAAGAATGAGCGGTTGAGTGGTGACAGAAGGAATCTGGTAGGAGAGGAAGGTGGAGCAGGAAATAAATGGGAGGGCTGATGGGAACAGTAGGAGAAGAGTGTGGGTGATGGGCAGTAGAGGAGGGACAGGAGGGGAAAGAAAGCAAATGATGAGTGCTGTGGTGGGTGCAGGGGGAAATGGGTAGATCAGAATGAGAGAGAAACAGAGGCATTTTCTGGTCCAGCGGTGAGAAGACCTGCTCCATCGAGCACTGCAAGCTGAGGTGCCAATCACTGAGAACGGTTGTGGTTAGCCTTCTCTGTAGCTGGGTCCAGAAGCATCTGATAATCAAACCGCTGCACCAGCGAGGCTGTATGTGGAGGGATTGTTTGTGTCACCTGGGCTTCCACATCAGAGGTAAATGATGCCCGAGGTAACCACACCATTGGCTTTGGGAGCTGTCACCCTGTAGGTTAGTTACAGGAAGCCTCTCTCTGCCAGGATACCCTCACATTCCCTGTGAAGCACACTTGTCCTGCCCCTGTACTCAGTTGGCTGGAGATACTGAGTAAACCTGTGGGAGCCTCTTGATCCCTCTGATCTTCAGGCTCAGCTTGAGGCCCTTGGACTTCTGGCCCTTTTCCCGTTCTTCACCGTCACTGCGTCCATGCGGCAGGCAACACGAGGATGAAAGTTCCACGATGCCTGGTGTGGACTGCAGGACGTACTGTTGCCAGCAGACCATTCCTCTGTTCAATACAACCCTCGTGTTCCCTGGGTCTGCCTCAGTTGCTGTGTTGAAGAGTGCTTTGGGCAGCAGCAATTGACCTTGTCTCCCTGGTCCCTCCCATCCAGATGGCAGAGGCTGCTGAAAACAGAGACTCTCTTGAGATGGGCTTCCAGAAAACAGGGTCTGTTTCTTCTGTGACTCTCCTCTGGTGGTCTGACCTCTAATCTGTGAGACTTTAGATAAATACAGACATGAATCTTGCTTTACACATAATGCTGAACTCCAGAAACAATTCTTACTGCTTGCATTACTGACCACTAATTTGTCAAAAATCGTTGACATCATAAATATAACACACTGTTTCCTGTTGATGACAAAAGGACCATAAATAAACCTCTGCTTAAGATAAAAATAGAAACTGCTGATAACACACAACCGGTCCAGCAGATTCTGTGGAGAGAGAAAAACCAAGTTAACGTTTCATGGCCAGGAGTTTCTACTAAAACCCTGATGTAACTCTGAAGGAAAATAGAACAGACCTTATACAGGCAGAGTTTGATAGTTTAAAATCCACTACAGGCACCAGATTCTAGACTGAGACACTAGTGCAGAGTCGAGAGAGGGCTACACCGAGCAAGGTGCCGTTCTTCGGATGAGCCAATAATCTGTTTACCCTCCCGGGTGAATTTGGAAGATCGAAAGGGGTGATGTTAGAAAAACAGCAGGGCAATTAACCCTGAAGTTAACATACTGCCTACTAATTGAAGCTTTGCAATCTGAGTGCAAAGCCTTGTCATTATAAACATTACTCCACATTGACTGTAAAGCACTCTGAGGTACATTAAGTTCTATGAAACCTATATTCTTTTCTTTTGATCTCTGGACCAGTTTGTCAAGGAGATTGGATTGCAAAGCTACAACATTGAAAATAATTTGTTAGATTTGATGCAAGTTTTCAATATTAGGCAAAAAGATGAACTTTTGATCTCTCAGTGAAGCTCAGCATGGAATTTGCATTCTGTATCTGTAACACTGTGTTCTGCACTCTGTATCTGTAACATAGTGTTCTGCACTCTGTATCTGTAACACTGTGTTCTGCACTCTGTATCTGTAACACTGTGTTCTGCGTTCTGTATCTGTAACATAGTGTTCTGCACTCTGTATCTGTAACACTGTGTTCTGCGTTCTGTATCTGTAACATAGTGTTCTGCACTCTGTATCTGTAACACCGTGTTCTGCGTTCTGTATCTGTAACACTGTGTCCTGCGTTCTGTATCTGTAACACTGTGTTCTGCGTTCTGTATCTGTAACACAGTGTTCTGCGTTCTGTATCTGTAACACTGTGTCCTGCGTTCTGTATCTGTAACACTGTGTTCTGCACTCTGTATCTGTAACACTGTGTTCAGCATTCTGTATCTGTAACACTGTGTTCTGCACTCTGTATCTGTAACACTGTGTTCTGCGTTCTGTATCTGTAACACTGTGTTCTGCATTCTGTATCTGTAACACTGTGTTCTGCATTCTGTATCTGTAACACTGTGTTCAGCGTTCTGTATCTGTAACACTGTGTTCTGCATTCTGTATCTGTAACACTGTGTTATGCACTCTGTATCTGTAACACTGTGTTCAGCGTTGTGTATCTGTAACACTGTGTCCTGCGTACTGTATCTGTAACACTGTGTTCTGCGTTCTGTATCTGTAACACTGTGTTCTGCATTCTGTATCTGTAAAACTGTGTTATGCACTCTGTACCTGTAACACTGTGTTCAGCGTTCTGTATCTGTAACACTGTGTTCTGCGTTCTGTATCTGTAACACTGTGTCCTGCGTTCTGTATCTGTAACACTGTGTTCTGCGTTCTGTATCTGTAACATAGTGTTCTGCACTCTGTATCTGTAACACTGTGTTCTGCGTTCTGTATCTGTAACACTGTGTTCTGCATTCTGTATCTGTAACACTGTGTTCTGCACTCTGTATCTGTAACACTGTGTTCAGCGTTCTGTATCTGTAACACTGTGTTCTGCGTTCTGTATCTGTAACACTGTGTTCTGCACTCTGTATCTGTAACACTGTGTTCAGTGTTCTGTATCTGTAACACTGTGTTCTGCGTTCTGTATCTGTAACACTGTGTTCTGCGTTCTGTATCTGTAACACCGTGTTCTGCATTCTGTATCTGTAACACTGCGTTCTGCACTCAGTATCTGTAACACTGTGTTCTGCGTTCTGTATATGTAACACTGTGTCCTGCGTTCTGTATCTGTAACACTGTGTTCTGCACTCAGTATCTGTAACACTGTGTTCTGCCCTCTGTATCTGTAACACTGTGTTCTGCACTCAGTATCTGTAACACTGTGTTCTGCACTCTGTATCTGTAACACTGTGTTCTGCGTTCAGTAGCTGTAACACTGTGTTCTGCGTTCTGTATCTGTAACACTGTGTTCAGCGTTCTGTATCTGTAACACGGTGTTCGGCACTCTGTATCTGTAACACTGTGTTCTGCATCTGTAACACTGTGTTCTGCGTTCTGTATCTGTAACACTGTGTTCTGCATTCTGTATCTGTAACACTGTGTTCTGCATTCTGTACCTATAACACTGTGTTCTGCGTTCTGTAGCTGTAACACTGTGTTCTGCACTCTGTAGCTGTAACACTGTGTTCTGCGTTCTGTATCTGTAACACTGTGTCCTGCGTTCTGTATCTGTAACACTGTGTTCTGCACACAGTATCTGTAACACTGTGTTCTGCACTCTGTATCTGTAGCACTGTGTTCTGCACTCAGTATCTGTAACACTGTGTTCTGCACTCTGTATCTGTAACACTGTGTTCAGCATTCTGTATCTGTAACACTGTGTTCTGCATTCTGTATCTATAACACCGTGTTCTGCGTTCTGTATCTGTAACACTGTGTTCTGCACTCTGTATCTGTAACTCTGTGTTCAGCGTTCTGTATCTGTAACACTGTGTTCTGCGTTCTGTATCTGTAACACCCTGTTCTGCATTCTGTATCTGTAACATAGTGTTCTGCACTCTGTATCTATAACACCGTGTTCTGCGTTCTGTATCTGTAACACTGTGTCCTGCGTTCTGTATCTGTAACACTGTGTCCTGCACTCTGTATCTGTAACATAGTGTTCTGCTTTCTGTATCTGTAACACTGTGTTCTACACTCTATATCTGTAACACTGGGTTCTGCACTCAGTATCTGTAATACTGTGTTCTGTGCTCTGTATCTGTAACACTGTGTTCTGCACTCAGTATCTGTAACACTGTGTTCTGCGTTCTGTATCTATAACACCGTGTTCTGCGTTCTGTATCTGTAACACTGTGCCCTGTGTTCTGTATCTGTAACACTGTGTCCTGCACTCTGTATCTGTAACACTGTGTTCTGCATTCTGTATCTGTAACACTGTGTTCTTCGTTCTGTATCTGTAACACTGTGTTCTGCACTCTGTATCTGTAACACTGTGTTCTGCATTCTGTATCTGTAACACTGTGTTCTACATTCTGTATCTGTAACACTGTGTTCTGCATTCTGTATCTGTAACACTGTGTTCTTCGTTCTGTATCTGTAACACTGTGTTCTGCACTCTGTATCTGTAACACTGTGTTCTGCATTCTGTATCTGTAACACTGTGTTCTACATTCTGTATCTGTAACACTGTGTTCTGCATTCTGTATCTGTAACACTGTGTTCTTCGTTCTGTATCTGTAACACTGTGTTCTGCACTCTGTATCTGTAACACTGTGTTCTGCATTCTGTATCTGTAACACTGTGTTCTGCACTCTGCATCTGTAACACTGTGTTCTGCGTTCTGTATCTGTAACACTGTGTCCTGGGTTCTGTATCTGTAACACTGTGTTCTGCGTTCTGTATCTGTAACACTGTGTTCTGCACTCTGTATCTGTAACACTGTGTTCTGCGTTCTGTATCTGTAACACTGTGTTCTGCGCTCAGTATCTGTAACACTGTGTTCTGCACTCTGTATCTGTAACACTGTGTTCTGCGCTCAGTAACTGTAACACTGTGTTCTGCACTCTGTATCTGTAACACTGTGTTCTGCATTCTGTACCTATAACACTGTGTCCTGCGTTCTGTATCTGTAACACTGTGTTCTGCACTCTGTATCTGTAACACTGTGTTCTGCATCCTGTACCTATAACACTGTGTCCTGCGTTCTGCATCTGTAACACTGTGTTCTGCATTCTGTATCTGTATCACTGTGTTCTGCGTTCTATATCTGTAACACTGTGTTCTGCACTCTATATCTGTAACACTGGGTTCTGCACTCAGTATCTGTAACACTGTGTTCTGCACTCTGTATCTGTAACTCTGTGTTCTGCATTCTGTATCTGTAACACTGTGTTCTGCACTCTGTATCTGTAACACTGTGTTCTGCGTTCTGTACCTATAACACTGTGTCCTGCGTTCTGCATCTGTAACACTGTGTTCTGCGTTCTGTATCTGTATCACTGTGTCCTGCGTTCTGTATCTGTAACACTGTGTTCTGCGTTCTGTATCTGTAATACTGAGTTCTGCGTTCTGTATCTGTAACACTGTGTTCTGCGTTCTGTATCTGTAACACTGTGTCCTGCGTTCTGTATCTGTAACACTGTGTTCTGCGTTCTGTAGATGTAACACTGTGTTCTGCTTTCTGTATCTGTATCACTGTGTCCTGCGTTCTGTATCTGTAACACTGTGTTCTGCGTTCTGTATCTGTAACACTGTGTTCTGCGTTCTGTATCTGTAACACCCTGTTCTGCATTCTGTATCTGTAACATAGTGTTCTGCACTCTGTATCTGTAAAACTGTGTTCTGCACTCAGTATCTGTAACACTGTGTTCTGCGTTCTGTATCTATAACACCGTGTTCTGCGTTCTGTATCTGTAACACTGTGTCCTGTGTTCTGTATCTGTAACACTGTGTCCTGCACTCTGTATCTGTAACACTGTGTTCTGCATTCTGTATCTGTAACACTGTGTTCTTCGTTCTGTATCTGTAACACTGTGTTCTGCACTCTGTATCTGTAACACTGTGTTCTGCATTCTGTATCTGTAACACTGTGTTCTACATTCTGTATCTGTAACACTGTGTTCTGCATTCTGTATCTGTAACACTGTGTTCTTCGTTCTGTATCTGTAACACTGTGTTCTGCACTCTGTATCTGTAACACTGTGTTCTGCATTCTGTATCTGTAACACTGTGTTCTGCGTTCTGTATCTATAACACCGTATTCTGCGTTCTGTATCTGTAACACTGTGTCCTGTGTTCTGTATCTGTAACACTGTGTCCTGCACTCTGTATCTGTAACACTGTGTTCTGCATTCTGTATCTGTAACACTGTGTTCTTCGTTCTGTATCTGTAACACTGTGTTCTGCACTCTGTATCTGTAACACTGTGTTCTGCATTCTGTATCTGTAACACTGTGTTCTACATTCTGTATCTGTAACACTGTGTTCTACATTCTGTATCTGTAACACTGTGTACTTCGTTCTGTATCTGTAACACTGTGTTCTGCACTCTGTATCTGTAACACTGTGTTCTGCATTCTGTATCTGTAACACTGTGTTCTACATTCTGTATCTGTAACACTGTGTTCTGCATTCTGTATCTGTAACACTGTGTTCTTCGTTCTGTATCTGTAACACTGTGTTCTGCACTCTGAATCTGTAACACTGTGTTCTGCATTCTGTATCTGTAACACTGTGTTCTGCGCTCTGTATCTGTAACACTGTGTTCTGCACTCTGTATCTGTAACACTGTGTTCTGCGTTCTGTATCTGTAACTCTGTGTCCTGGGTTCTGTATCTGTAACACTGTGTTCTGCACTCTGTATCTGTAACACTGTGTTCTGCGTTCTGTATCTGTAACACTGTGTTCTGCGCTCAGTGTCTGTAACACTGTGTTCTGCACTCTGTATCTGTAACACTGTGTTCTGCGCTCAGTATCTGTAACACTGTGTTCTGCACTCTGTATCTGTAACACTGTGTTCTGCATTCTGTACCTATAACACTGTGTCCTGCGTTCTGTATCTGTAACACTGTGTTCTGCATTCTGTATCTGTATCACTGTGTTCTGCGTTCTATATCTGTAACACTGTGTTCTGCATTCTGTATCTGTAACACTGTGTCCTGCGTTCTGCATCTGTAACACTGTGTTCTGCATTCTGTATCTGTATCACTGTGTTCTGCGTTCTATATCTGTAACACTGTGTTCTGCACTCTATATCTGTAACACTGGGTTCTGCACTCAGTATCTGTAACACTGTGTTCTGCACTCTGTATCTGTAACTCTGTGTTCTGCATTCTGTATCTGTAACACTGTGTTCAGCGTTCTGTATCTGTAACACTGTGTTCTGCACTCTGTATCTGTAACACTGTGTTCTGCGTTCTGTATCTGTAACACTGTGTTCTGCACTCTGTATCTGTAACACTGTGTTCAGCGTTCTGTATCTGTAACACTGTGTTCTGCGTTCTGTATCTGTAACACTGTGTTCTGCACTCTGTATCTGTAACACTGTGTTCAGTGTTCTGTATCTGTAACACTGTGTTCTGCGTTCTGTATCTGTAACACTGTGTTCTGCGTTCTGTATCTGTAACACCGTGTTCTGCATTCTGTATCTGTAACACTGTGTTCTGCACTCAGTATCTGTAACACTGTGTTCTGCGTTCTGTATATGTAACACTGTGTCCTGCGTTCTGTATCTGTAACACTGTGTTCTGCACTCAGTATCTGTAACACTGTGTTCTGCACTCAGTATCTGTAACACTGTGTTCTGCACTCTGTATCTGTAACACTGTGTTCTGCGTTCTGTAGCTGTAACACTGTGTTCTGCGTTCTGTATCTGTAACACTGTGTTCAGCGTTCTGTATCTGTAACACTGTGTTCTGCACTCTGTATCTGTAACACTGTGTTCTGCGCTCAGTATCTGTAACACTGTGTTCTGCACTCTGTATCTGTAACACTGTGTTCTGCGCTCAGTATCTGTAACACTGTGTTCTGCACTCTGTATCTGTAACACTGTGTTCTGCATTCTGTACCTATAACACTGTGTCCTGCGTTCTGTATCTGTAACACTGTGTTCTGCACTCTGTATCTGTAACACTGTGTTCTGCATCCTGTTCCTATAACACTTTGTCCTGCGTTCTGCATCTGTAACACTGTGTTCTGCATTCTGTATCTGTATCACTGTGTTCTGCGTTCTATATCTGTAACACTGTGTTCTGCACTCTATATCTGTAACACTGTGTTCTGCACTCTGTATCTGTAACTCTGTGTTCTGCATTCTGTATCTGTAACACTGTGTTCTGCATTCTGTATCTGTAACACTGTGTTCTGCACTCTGTATCTGTAACACTGTGTTCTGCGCTCAGTATCTGTAACACTGTGTTCTGCACTCTGTATCTGTAACACTGTGTTCTGCACTCTGTATCTGTAACACTGTGTTCTGCATTCTGTACCTATAACACTGTGTCCTGCGTTCTGTATCTGTAACACTGTGTTCTGCACTCTGTATCTGTAACACTGTGTTCTGCATCCTGTTCCTATAACACTTTGTCCTGCGTTCTGCATCTGTAACACTGTGTTCTGCATTCTGTATCTGTATCACTGTGTTCTGCGTTCTATATCTGTAACACTGTGTTCTGCACTCTATATCTGTAACACTGTGTTCTGCACTCTGTATCTGTAACTCTGTGTTCTGCATTCTGTATCTGTAACTCTGTGTTCTGCATTCTGTATCTGTAACACTGTGTTCTGCACTCTGTATCTGTAACACTGTGTTCAGCGTTCTGTATCTGTAACACTGTGTTCTGCGTTCTGTATCTGTAACACTGTGTTCTGCACTCTGTATCTGTAACACTGTGTTCAGTGTTCTGTATCTGTAACACTGTGTTCTGCGTTCTGTATCTGTAACACTGTGTTCTGCGTTCTGTATCTGTAACACCGTGTTCTGCATTCTGTATCTGTAACACTGTGTTCTGCACTCAGTATCTGTAACACTGTGTTCTGCGTTCTGTATATGTAACACTGTGTCCTGCGTTCAGTATCTGTAACACTGTGTTCTGCACTCAGTATCTGTATCACTGTGTTCTGCGTTCTATATCTGTAACACTGTGTTCTGCACTCTATATCTGTAACACTGGGTTCTGCACTCAGTATCTGTAACACTGTGTTCTGCACTCTGTATCTGTAACTCTGTGTTCTGCATTCTGTATCTGTAACACTGTGTTCTGCACTCTGTATCTGTAACACTGTGTTCAGCGTTCTGTATCTGTAACACTGTGTTCTGCGTTCTGTATCTGTAACACTGTGTTCTGCACTCTGTATCTGTAACACTGTGTTCAGTGTTCTGTATCTGTAACACTGTGTTCTGCGTTCTGTATCTGTAACACTGTGTTCTGCGTTCTGTATCTGTAACACCGTGTTCTGCATTCTGTATCTGTAACACTGTGTTCTGCACTCAGTATCTGTAACACTGTGTTCTGCGTTCTGTATATGTAACACTGTGTCCTGCGTTCTGTATCTGTAACACTGTGTTCTGCACTCAGTATCTGTAACACTGTGTTCTGCACTCAGTATCTGTAACACTGTGTTCTGCACTCTGTATCTGTAACACTGTGTTCTGCGTTCTGTAGCTGTAACACTGTGTTCTGCGTTCTGTATCTGTAACACTGTGTTCAGCGTTCTGTATCTGTAACACTGTGTTCTGCACTCTGTATCTGTAACACTGTGTTCTGCGCTCAGTATCTGTAACACTGTGTTCTGCACTCTGTATCTGTAACACTGTGTTCTGCGCTCAGTATCTGTAACACTGTGTTCTGCAGTCTGTATCTGTAACACTGTGTTCTGCATTCTGTACCTATAACACTGTGTCCTGCGTTCTGTATCTGTAACACTGTGTTCTGCACTCTGTATCTGTAACACTGTGTTCTGCATCCTGTTCCTATAACACTTTGTCCTGCGTTCTGCATCTGTAACACTGTGTTCTGCATTCTGTATCTGTATCACTGTGTTCTGCGTTCTATATCTGTAACACTGTGTTCTGCACTCTATATCTGTAACACTGTGTTCTGCACTCTATATCTGTAACTCTGTGTTCTGCATTCTGTATCTGTAACACTGTGTTCTGCACTCTGTATCTGTAACTCTGTGTTCTGCATTCTGTATCTGTAACACTGTGTTCTGCACTCTGTATCTGTAACACTGTGTTCAGCGTTCTGTATCTGTAACACTGTGTTCTGCGTTCTGTATCTGTAACACTGTGTTCTGCACTCTGTATCTGTAACACTGTGTTCAGTGTTCTGTATCTGTAACACTGTGTTCTGCGTTCTGTATCTGTAACACTGTGTTCTGCGTTCTGTATCTGTAACACCGTGTTCTGCATTCTGTATCTGTAACACTGTGTTCTGCACTCAGTATCTGTAACACTGTGTTCTGCGTTCTGTATATGTAACACTGTGTCCTGCGTTCAGTATCTGTAACACTGTGTTCTGCACTCAGTATCTGTAACACTGTGTTCTGCACTCTGTATCTGTAACACTGTGTTCTGCACTCAGTATCTGTAACACTGTGTTCTGCACTCTGTATTTGTAACACTGTGTTCTGCGTTCTGTAGCTGTAACACTGTGTTCTGCGTTCTGTATCTGTAACACTGTGTTCAGCGTTCTGTATCTGTAACACTGTGTTCTGCACTCTGTATATGTAACACTGTGTTCTACGTTCTGCATCTGTAACACTGTGTTCTGCGTTCTGTATCTGTAACACTGTGTTCTGCGTTCTGTATATGTAACACTGTGTCCTGCGTTCTGTATCTGTAACACTGTGTTCTGCACTCAGTATCTGTAACACTGTGTTCTGCACTCTGTATCTGTAACACTGTGTTCTGCATCCTGTTCCTATAACAATGTGCCCTGCGTTCTGCATCTGTAACACTGTGTTCTGCATTCTGTATCTGTATCACTGTGTTCTGCGTTCTATATCTGTAACACTGTGTTCTGCACTCTATATCTGTAACACTGGGTTCTGCACTCAGTATCTGTAACACTGTGTTCTGCACTCTGTATCTGTAACTCTGTGTTCTGCATTCTGTATCTGTAACACTGTGTTCTGCACTCTGTATCTGTAACACTGTGTTCAGCGTTCTGTATCTGTAACACTGTGTTCTGCGTTCTGTATCTGTAACACTGTGTTCTGCACTCTGTATCTGTAACTCTGTGTTCAGTGTTCTGTATCTGTAACACTGTGTTCTGCGTTCTGTATCTGTAACACTGTGTTCTGCGTTCTGTATCTGTAACACCGTGTTCTGCATTCTGTATCTGTAACACTGTGTTCTGCACTCAGTATCTGTAACACTGTGTTCTGCGTTCTGTATATGTAACACTGTGTCCTGCGTTCAGTATCTGTAACACTGTGTTCTGCACTCAGTATCTGTAACACTGTGTTCTGCACTCTGTATCTGTAACACTGTGTTCTGCACTCAGTATCTGTAACACTGTGTTCTGCACTCTGTATCTGTAACACTGTGTTCTGCGTTCTGTAGCTGTAACACTGTGTTCTGCGTTCTGTATCTGTAACACTGTGTTCAGCGTTCTGTATCTGTAACACTGTGTTCTGCACTCTGTATCTGTAACACTGTGTTCTACGTTCTGCATCTGTAACACTGTGTTCTGCGTTCTGTATCTGTAACACTGTGTTCTGCATTCTGTATCTGTAACACTGTGTTCTGCATTCTGAACCTATAACACTGTGTTCTGCGTTCTGTACCTGTAACACTGTGTTCTGCACTCTGTAGCTGTAACACTGTGTTCTGCGTTCTGTATCTGTAACACTGTGTCCTGCGTTCTGTATCTGTAAAACTGTGTTCTGCACACAGTATCTGTAACACTGTGTTCTGCACTCTGTATCTGTAGCACTGTGTTCTGCACTCAGTATCTGTAACATTGTGTTCTGCACTCTGTATCTGTAACACTGTGTTCAGCATTCTGTATCTGTAACACTGTGTTCTGCATTCTGTATCTATAACACCGTGTTCTGCGTTCTGTATCTGTATCACTGTGTCCTGCATTCTGTATCTGTAACACTGTGTTCTGCGTTCTGTATCTGTAACACTGTGTTCTGCGTTCTGTATCTGTAACACCCTGTTCTGCATTCTGTATCTGTAACATAGTGTTCTGCACTCTGTATCTATAACACCGTGTTCTGCGTTCTGTATCTGTAACACTGTGTCCTGCGTTCTGTATCTGTAACACTGTGTCCTGCACTCTGTATCTGTAACATAGTGTTCTGCTTTCTGTATCTGTAACACTGTGTTCTACACTCTATATCTGTAACACTGGGTTCTGCACTCAGTATCTGTAATACTGTGTTCTGCGCTCTGTATCTGTAACACTGTGTTCTGCACTCAGTATCTGTAACACTGTGTTCTGCGTTCTGTATCTATAACACCGTGTTCTGCGTTCTGTATCTGTAACACTGTGTCCTGTGTTCTGTATCTGTAACACTGTGTCCTGCACTCTGTATCTGTAACACTGTGTTCTGCATTCTGTATCTGTAACACTGTGTTCTTCGTTCTGTATCTGTAACACTGTGTTCTGCACTCTGTATCTGTAACACTGTGTTCTGCATTCTGTATCTGTAACACTGTGTTCTACATTCTGTATCTGTAACACTGTGTTCTGCATTCTGTATCTGTAACACTGTGTACTTCGTTCTGTATCTGTAACACTGTGTTCTGCATCCTGTTCCTATAACACTGTGTTCTGCATTCTGTATCTGTAACACTGTGTTCTACATTCTGTATCTGTAACACTGTGTTCTGCATTCTGTATCTGTAACACTGTGTTCTTCGTTCTGTATCTGTAACACTGTGTTCTGCACTCTGTATCTGTAACACTGTGTTCTGCATTCTGTATCTGTAACACTGTGTTCTACATTCTGTATCTGTAACACTGTGTTCTGCGCTCTGTATCTGTAACACTGTGTTCTGCACTCTGTATCTGTAACACTGTGTTCTGCGTTCTGTATCTGTAACACTGTGTCCTGGGTTCTGTATCTGTAACACTGTGTTCTGCGTTCTGTATCTGTAACACTGTGTTCTGCACTCTGTATCTGTAACACTGTGTTCTGCGTTCTGTATCTGTAACACTGTGTTCTGCGCTCAGTATCTGTAACACTGTGTTCTGCACTCTGTATCTGTAACACTGTGTTCTGCGCTCAGTATCTGTAACTCTGTGTTCTGCACTCTGTATCTGTAACACTGTGTTCTGCATTCTGTACCTATAACACTGTGTCCTGCGTTCTGTATCTGTAACACTGTGTTCTGCACTCTGTATCTGTAACACTGTGTCCTGCGTTCTGTATCTGTAACACTGTGTTCTGCACTCTGTATCTGTAACACTGTGTTCTGCATTCTGTACCTATAACACTGTGTCCTGCGTTCTGTATCTGTAACACTGTGTTCTGCACTCTGTATCTGTAACACTGTGTTCTGCATCCTGTACCTATAACACTGTGTCCTGCGTTCTGCATCTGTAACACTGTGTTCTGCATTCTGTATCTGTATCACTGTGTTCTGCGTTCTATATCTGTAACACTGTGTTCTGCACTCTATATCTGTAATACTGGGTTCTGCACTCAGTATCTGTAACACTGTGTTCTGCACTCTGTATCTGTAACTCTGTGTTCTGCATTCTGTATCTGTAACACTGTGTTCTGCACTCTGTATCTGTAACACTGTGTTCTGCGTTCTGTACCTGTAACACTGTGTCCTGCGTTCTGCATCTGTAACACTGTGTTCTGCGTTCTGTATCTGTATCACTGTGTCCTGCGTTCTGTATCTGTAACACTGTGTTCTGCGTTCTGTATCTGTAATACTGAGTTCTGCGTTCTGTATCTGTAACACTGTGTTCTTCGTTCTGTATCTGTAACACTGTGTCCTGCGTTCTGCATCTGTAACACTGTGTTCTGCGTTCTGTATCTGTAACACTGTGTTCTGCGTTCTTTATATGTAACTTGTGTCCTGCGTTCTGTATCTGTAACACTGTGTTCTGCACTCAGTATCTGTAACACTGTGTTCTGCACTCTGTATCTGTAACACTGTGTTCTGCACTCAGTATCTGTAACACTGTGTTCTGCACTCTGTATCTGTAACACTGTGTTCTGCGTTCTGTAGCTGTAACACTGTGTTCTGCGTTCTGTATCTGTAACACTGTGTTCAGCGTTCTGTATCTGTAACACTGTGTTCTGCACTCTGTATCTGTAACACTGTGTTCTGCGCTCAGTATCTGTAACACTGTGTTCTGCACTCTGTATCTGTAACACTGTGTTCTGCGCTCAGTATCTGTAACACTGTGTTCTGCACTCTGTATCTGTAACACTGTGTTCTGCATTCTGTACCTATAACACTGTGTCCTGCGTTCTGTATCTGTAACACTGTGTTCTGCACTCTGTATCTGTAACACTGTGTTCTGCATCCTGTTCCTATAACACTGTGTCCTGCGTTCTGCATCTGTAACACTGTGTTCTGCATTCTGTATCTGTATCACTGTGTTCTGCGTTCTATATCTGTAACACTGTGTTCTGCGTTCTATATCTGTAACACTGTGTTCTGCACTCTATATCTGTAACACTGGGTTCTGCACTCAGTATCTGTAACACTGTGTTCTGCACTCTGTATCTGTAACTCTGTGTTCTGCACTCTGTATCTGTAACACTGTGTTCAGCGTTCTGTATCTGTAACACTGTGTTCTGCGTTCTGTATCTGTAACACTGTGTTCTGCACTCTGTATCTGTAACACTGTGTTCAGTGTTCTGTATCTGTAACACTGTGTTCTGCGTTCTGTATCTGTAACACTGTGTTCTGCGTTCTGTATCTCTAACACCGTGTTCTGCATTCTGTATCTGTAACACTGTGTTCTGCACTCAGTATCTGTAACACTGTGTTCTGCGTTCTGTATATGTAACACTGTGTTCTGCACTCTGTATCTGTAACACTGTGTTCTGCACTCTGTATCTGTAACACTGTGTTCTGCGTTCTGTAGCTGTAACACTGTGTTCTGCATTCTGTATCTGTAACACTGTGTTCTGCATTCTGAACCTATAACACTGTGTTCTGCGTTCTGTACCTGTAACACTGTGTTCTGCACTCTGTAGCTGTAACACTGTGTTCTGCGTTCTGTATCTGTAACACTGCGTCCTGCGTTCTGTATCTGTAAAACTGTGTTCTGCACACAGTATCTGTAACACTGTGTTCTGCACTCTGTATCTGTAGCACTGTGTTCTGCACTCAGTATCTGTAACACTGTGTTCTGCACTCTGTATCTGTAACACTGTGTTCAGCATTCTGTATCTGTAACACTGTGTTCTGCATTCTGTATCTATAACACCGTGTTCTGCGTTCTGTATCTGTATCACTGTGTCCTGCATTCTGTATCTGTAACACTGTGTTCTGCGTTCTGTATCTGTAACACTGTGTTCTGCGTTCTGTATCTGTAACACCCTGTTCTGCATTCTGTATCTGTAACATAGTGTTCTGCACTCTGTATCTATAACACCGTGTTCTGCGTTCTGTATCTGTAACACTGTGTCCTGCGTTCTGTATCTGTAACACTGTGTCCTGCACTCTGTATCTGTAACATAGTGTTCTGCTTTCTGTATCTGTAACACTGTGTTCTACACTCTATATCTGTAACACTGGGTTCTGCACTCAGTATCTGTAATACTGTGTTCTGCGCTCTGTATCTGTAACACTGTGTTCTGCACTCAGTATCTGTAACACTGTGTTCTGCGTTCTGTATCTATAACACCGTGTTCTGCGTTCTGTATCTGTAACACTGTGTCCTGTGTTCTGTATCTGTAACACTGTGTCCTGCACTCTGTATCTGTAACACTGTGTTCTGCATTCTGTATCTGTAACACTGTGTTCTTCGTTCTGTATCTGTAACACTGTGTTATGCACTCTGTATCTGTAACACTGTGTTCTTCGTTCTGTATCTGTAACACTGTGTTATGCACTCTGTATCTGTAACACTGTGTTCTGCATTCTGTATCTGTAACACTGTGTTCTGCACTCTGTATCTGTAACACTGTGTTCTGCATCCTGTTCCTATAACACTGTGTCCTGCGTTCTGCATCTGTAACACTGTGTTCTGCATTCTGTATCTGTATCACTGTGTTCTGCGTTCTATATCTGTAACACTGTGTTCTGCGTTCTATATCTGTAACACTGTGTTCTGCACTCTATATCTGTAACACTGGGTTCTGCACTCAGTATCTGTAACACTGTGTTCTGCACTCTGTATCTGTAACTCTGTGTTCTGCACTCTGTATCTGTAACACTGTGTTCAGCGTTCTGTATCTGTAACACTGTGTTCTGCGTTCTGTATCTGTAACACTGTGTTCTGCACTCTGTATCTGTAACACTGTGTTCAGTGTTCTGTATCTGTAACACTGTGTTCTGCGTTCTGTATCTGTAACACTGTGTTCTGCGTTCTGTATCTCTAACACCGTGTTCTGCATTCTGTATCTGTAACACTGTGTTCTGCACTCAGTATCTGTAACACTGTGTTCTGCGTTCTGTATATGTAACACTGTGTTCTGCACTCTGTATCTGTAACACTGTGTTCTGCACTCTGTATCTGTAACACTGTGTTCTGCGTTCTGTAGCTGTAACACTGTGTTCTGCATTCTGTATCTGTAACACTGTGTTCTGCATTCTGAACCTATAACACTGTGTTCTGCGTTCTGTACCTGTAACACTGTGTTCTGCACTCTGTAGCTGTAACACTGTGTTCTGCACTCTGTATCTGTAACACTGCGTCCTGCGTTCTGTATCTGTAAAACTGTGTTCTGCACACAGTATCTGTAACACTGTGTTCTGCACTCTGTATCTGTAGCACTGTGTTCTGCACTCAGTATCTGTAACACTGTGTTCTGCACTCTGTATCTGTAACACTGTGTTCAGCATTCTGTATCTGTAACACTGTGTTCTGCATTCTGTATCTATAACACCGTGTTCTGCGTTCTGTATCTGTATCACTGTGTCCTGCATTCTGTATCTGTAACACTGTGTTCTGCGTTCTGTATCTGTAACACTGTGTTCTGCGTTCTGTATCTGTAACACCCTGTTCTGCATTCTGTATCTGTAACATAGTGTTCTGCACTCTGTATCTATAACACCGTGTTCTGCGTTCTGTATCTGTAACACTGTGTCCTGCGTTCTGTATCTGTAACACTGTGTCCTGCACTCTGTATCTGTAACATAGTGTTCTGCTTTCTGTATCTGTAACACTGTGTTCTACACTCTATATCTGTAACACTGGGTTCTGCACTCAGTATCTGTAATACTGTGTTCTGCGCTCTGTATCTGTAACACTGTGTTCTGCACTCAGTATCTGTAACACTGTGTTCTGCGTTCTGTATCTATAACACCGTGTTCTGCGTTCTGTATCTGTAACACTGTGTCCTGAGTTCTGTATCTGTAACACTGTGTCCTGCACTCTGTATCTGTAACACTGTGTTCTGCATTCTGTATCTGTAACACTGTGTTCTTCGTTCTGTATCTGTAACACTGTGTTATGCACTCTGTATCTGTAACACTGTGTTCTTCGTTCTGTATCTGTAACACTGTGTTATGCACTCTGTATCTGTAACACTGTGTTCTGCATTCTGTATCTGTAACACTGTGTTCTACATTCTGTATCTGTAACACTGTGTTCTGCATTCTGTATCTGTAACACTGTGTTCTTCGTTCTGTATCTGTAACACTGTGTTCTGCACTCTGTATCTGTAACACTGTGTTCTGCATTCTGTACCTATAACACTGTGTCCTGCGTTCTGTATCTGTAACACTGTGTTCTGCACTCTGTATCTGTAACACTGTGTTCTGCATCCTGTTCCTATAACACTGTGTCCTGCGTTCTGCATCTGTAACACTGTGTTCTGCATTCTGTATCTGTATCACTGTGTTCTGCGTTCTATATCTGTAACACTGTGTTCTGCGTTCTATATCTGTAACACTGTGTTCTGCACTCTATATCTGTAACACTGGGTTCTGCACTCAGTATCTGTAACACTGTGTTCTGCACTCTGTATCTGTAACTCTGTGTTCTGCACTCTGTATCTGTAACACTGTGTTCAGCGTTCTGTATCTGTAACACTGTGTTCTGCGTTCTGTATCTGTAACACTGTGTTCTGCACTCTGTATCTGTAACACTGTGTTCTGCATTCTGTATCTGTAACACTGTGTTCTACATTCTGTATCTGTAACACTGTGTTCTGCATTCTGTATCTGTAACACTGTGTTCTTCGTTCTGTATCTGTAACACTGTGTTCTGCACTCTGTATCTGTAACACTGTGTTCTGCATTCTGTATCTGTAACAATGTGTTCTACATTCTGTATCTGTAACACTGTGTTCTGCGCTCTGTATCTGTAACACTGTGTTCTGCACTCTGTATCTGTAACACTGTGTTCTGCGTTCTGTATCTGTAACACTGTGTCCTGGGTTCTGTATCTGTAACACTGTGTTCTGCGTTCTGTATCTGTAACACTGTGTTCTGCACTCTGTATCTGTAACACTGTGTTCTGCGTTCTGTATCTGTAACACTGTGTTCTGCGCTCAGTATCTGTAACACTGTGTTCTGCACTCTGTATCTGTAACACTGTGTTCTGCGCTCAGTATCTGTAACACTGTGTTCTGCACTCTGTATCTGTAACACTGTGTTCTGCATTCTGTACCTATAACACTGTGTCCTGCGTTCTGTATCTGTAACACTGTGTTCTGCACTCTGTATCTGTAACACTGTGTCCTGCGTTCTGTATCTGTAACACTGTGTTCTGCACTCTGTATCTGTAACACTGTGTTCTGCATTCTGTACCTATAACACTGTGTCCTGCGTTCTGTATCTGTAACACTGTGTTCTGCACTCTGTATCTGTAACACTGTGTTCTGCATCCTGTACCTATAACACTGTGTCCTGCGTTCTGCATCTGTAACACTGTGTTCTGCATTCTGTATCTGTATCACTGTGTTCTGCGTTCTATATCTGTAACACTGTGTTCTGCACTCTATATCTGTAATACTGGGTTCTGCACTCAGTATCTGTAACACTGTGTTCTGCACTCTGTATCTGTAACTCTGTGTTCTGCATTCTGTATCTGTAACACTGTGTTCTGCACTCTGTATCTGTAACACTGTGTTCTGCGTTCTGTACCTGTAACACTGTGTCCTGCGTTCTGCATCTGTAACACTGTGTTCTGCGTTCTGTATCTGTATCACTGTGTCCTGCGTTCTGTATCTGTAACACTGTGTTCTGCGTTCTGTATCTGTAATACTGAGTTCTGCGTTCTGTATCTGTAACACTGTGTTCTTCGTTCTGTATCTGTAACACTGTGTCCTGCGTTCTGCATCTGTAACACTGTGTTCTGCGTTCTGTATCTGTAACACTGTGTTCTGCGTTCTGTATATGTAACACTGTGTCCTGCGTTCTGTATCTGTAACACTGTGTTCTGCACTCAGTATCTGTAACACTGTGTTCTGCACTCTGTATCTGTAACACTGTGTTCTGCACTCAGTATCTGTAACACTGTGTTCTGCACTCTGTATCTGTAACACTGTGTTCTGCGTTCTGTAGCTGTAACACTGTGTTCTGCGTTCTGTATCTGTAACACTGTGTTCAGCGTTCTGTATCTGTAACACTGTGTTCTGCACTCTGTATCTGTAACACTGTGTTCTGCGCTCAGTATCTGTAACACTGTGTTCTGCACTCTGTATCTGTAACACTGTGTTCTGCGCTCAGTATCTGTAACACTGTGTTCTGCACTCTGTATCTGTAACACTGTGTTCTGCATTCTGTACCTATAACACTGTGTCCTGCGTTCTGTATCTGTAACACTGTGTTCTGCACTCTGTATCTGTAACACTGTGTTCTGCATCCTGTTCCTATAACACTGTGTCCTGCGTTCTGCATCTGTAACACTGTGTTCTGCATTCTGTATCTGTATCACTGTGTTCTGCGTTCTATATCTGTAACACTGTGTTCTGCGTTCTATATCTGTAACACTGTGTTCTGCACTCTATATCTGTAACACTGGGTTCTGCACTCAGTATCTGTAACACTGTGTTCTGCACTCTGTATCTGTAACTCTGTGTTCTGCACTCTGTATCTGTAACACTGTGTTCAGCGTTCTGTATCTGTAACACTGTGTTCTGCGTTCTGTATCTGTAACACTGTGTTCTGCACTCTGTATCTGTAACACTGTGTTCAGTGTTCTGTATCTGTAACACTGTGTTCTGCGTTCTGTATCTGTAACACTGTGTTCTGCGTTCTGTATCTCTAACACCGTGTTCTGCATTCTGTATCTGTAACACTGTGTTCTGCACTCAGTATCTGTAACACTGTGTTCTGCGTTCTGTATATGTAACACTGTGTCCTGCGTTCAGTATCTGTAACACTGTGTTCTGCACTCAGTATCTGTAACACTGTGTTCTGCACTCTGTATCTGTAACACTGTGTTCTGCACTCTGTATCTGTAACACTGTGTTCTGCACTCTGTATCTGTAACACTGTGTTCTGCGTTCTGTAGCTGTAACACTGTGTTCTGCATTCTGTATCTGTAACACTGTGTTCTGCATTCTGAACCTATAACACTGTGTTCTGCGTTCTGTACCTGTAACACTGTGTTCTGCACTCTGTAGCTGTAACACTGTGTTCTGCGTTCTGTATCTGTAACACTGCGTCCTGCGTTCTGTATCTGTAAAACTGTGTTCTGCACACAGTATCTGTAACACTGTGTTCTGCACTCTGTATCTGTAGCACTGTGTTCTGCACTCAGTATCTGTAACACTGTGTTCTGCACTCTGTATCTGTAACACTGTGTTCAGCATTCTGTATCTGTAACACTGTGTTCTGCATTCTGTATCTATAACACCGTGTTCTGCGTTCTGTATCTGTATCACTGTGTCCTGCATTCTGTATCTGTAACACTGTGTTCTGCGTTCTGTATCTGTAACACTGTGTTCTGCGTTCTGTATCTGTAACACCCTGTTCTGCATTATGTATCTGTAACATAGTGTTCTGCACTCTGTATCTATAACACCGTGTTCTGCGTTCTGTATCTGTAACACTGTGTCCTGCGTTCTGTATCTGTAACACTGTGTCCTGCACTCTGTATCTGTAACATAGTGTTCTGCTTTCTGTATCTGTAACACTGTGTTCTACACTCTATATCTGTAACACTGGGTTCTGCACTCAGTATCTGTAATACTGTGTTCTGCGCTCTGTATCTGTAACACTGTGTTCTGCACTCAGTATCTGTAACACTGTGTTCTGCGTTCTGTATATATAACACCGTGTTCTGCGTTCTGTATCTGTAACACTGTGTCCTGAGTTCTGTATCTGTAACACTGTGTCCTGCACTCTGTATCTGTAACACTGTGTTCTGCATTCTGTATCTGTAACACTGTGTTCTTCGTTCTGTATCTGTAACACTGTGTTATGCACTCTGTATCTGTAACACTGTGTTCTTCGTTCTGTATCTGTAACACTGTGTTATGCACTCTGTATCTGTAACACTGTGTTCTGCATTCTGTATCTGTAACACTGTGTTCTACATTCTGTATCTGTAACACTGTGTTCTGCATTCTGTATCTGTAACACTGTGTTCTTCGTTCTGTATCTGTAACACTGTGTTCTGCACTCTGTATCTGTAACACTGTGTTCTGCATTCTGTACCTATAACACTGTGTCCTGCGTTCTGTATCTGTAACACTGTGTTCTGCACTCTGTATCTGTAACACTGTGTTCTGCATCCTGTTCCTATAACACTGTGTCCTGCGTTCTGCATCTGTAACACTGTGTTCTGCATTCTGTATCTGTATCACTGTGTTCTGCGTTCTATATCTGTAACACTGTGTTCTGCGTTCTATATCTGTAACACTGTGTTCTGCACTCTATATCTGTAACACTGGGTTCTGCACTCAGTATCTGTAACACTGTGTTCTGCACTCTGTATCTGTAACTCTGTGTTCTGCACTCTGTATCTGTAACACTGTGTTCAGCGTTCTGTATCTGTAACACTGTGTTCTGCGTTCTGTATCTGTAACACTGTGTTCTGCACTCTGTATCTGTAACACTGTGTTCAGTGTTCTGTATCTGTAACACTGTGTTCTGCGTTCTGTATCTGTAACACTGTGTTCTGCGTTCTGTATCTCTAACACCGTGTTCTGCATTCTGTATCTGTAACACTGTGTTCTGCACTCAGTATCTGTAACACTGTGTTCTGCGTTCTGTATATGTAACACTGTGTCCTGCGTTCAGTATCTGTAACACTGTGTTCTGCACTCAGTATCTGTAACACTGTGTTCTGCACTCTGTATCTGTAACACTGTGTTCTGCACTCTGTATCTGTAACACTGTGTTCTGCACTCTGTAGCTGTAACACTGTGTTCTGCATTCTGTATCTGTAACACTGTGTTCTGCATTCTGAACCTATAACACTGTGTTCTGCGTTCTGTACCTGTAACACTGTGTTCTGCACTCTGTAGCTGTAACACTGTGTTCTGCGTTCTGTATCTGTAACACTGCGTCCTGCGTTCTGTATCTGTAAAACTGTGTTCTGCACACAGTATCTGTAACACTGTGTTCTGCACTCTGTATCTGTAGCACTGTGTTCTGCACTCAGTATCTGTAACACTGTGTTCTGCACTCTGTATCTGTAACACTGTGTTCAGCATTCTGTATCTGTAACACTGTGTTCTGCATTCTGTATCTATGACACCGTGTTCTGCGTTCTGTATCTGTATCACTGTGTCCTGCATTCTGTATCTGTAACACTGTGTTCTGCGTTCTGTATCTGTAACACTGTGTTCTGCGTTCTGTATCTGTAACACCCTGTTCTGCATTCTGTATCTGTAACATAGTGTTCTGCACTCTGTATCTATAACACCGTGTTCTGCGTTCTGTATCTGTAACACTGTGTCCTGCGTTCTGTATCTGTAACACTGTGTCCTGCACTCTGTATCTGTAACATAGTGTTCTGCTTTCTGTATCTGTAACACTGTGTTCTACACTCTATATCTGTAACACTGGGTTCTGCACTCAGTATCTGTAATACTGTGTTCTGCGCTCTGTATCTGTAACACTGTGTTCTGCACTCAGTATCTGTAACACTGTGTTCTGCGTTCTGTATCTATAACACCGTGTTCTGCGTTCTGTATCTGTAACACTGTGTCCTGAGTTCTGTATCTGTAACACTGTGTCCTGCACTCTGTATCTGTAACACTGTGTTCTGCATTCTGTATCTGTAACACTGTGTTCTTCGTTCTGTATCTGTAACACTGTGTTATGCACTCTGTATCTGTAACACTGTGTTCTGCATTCTGTATCTGTAACACTGTGTTCTACATTCTGTATCTGTAACACTGTGTTCTGCATTCTGTATCTGTAACACTGTGTTCTTCGTTCTGTATCTGTAACACTGTGTTCTGCACTCTGTATCTGTAACACTGTGTTCTGCATTCTGTATCTGTAACACTGTGTTCTACATTCTGTATCTGTAACACTGTGTTCTGCATTCTGTATCTGTAACACTGTGTTCTTCGTTCTGTATCTGTAACACTGTGTTCTGCACTCTGTATCTGTAACACTGTGTTCTGCATTCTGTATCTGTAACACTGTGTTCTACATTCTGTATCTGTAACACTGTGTTCTGCGCTCTGTATCTGTAACACTGTGTTCTGCACTCTGTATCTGTAACACTGTGCTCTGCGTTCTGTATCTGTAACACTGTGTCCTGGGTTCTGTATCTGTAACACTGTGTTCTGCGTTCTGTATCTGTAACACTGTTTTCTGCACTCTGTATCTGTAACACTGTGTTCTGCGTTCTGTATCTGTAACACTGTGTTCTGCGCTCAGTATCTGTAACACTGTGTTCTGCACTCTGTATCTGTAACACTGTGTTCTGCTCTCAGTATCTGTAACACTGTGTTCTGCACTCTGTATCTGTAACACTGTGTTCTGCATTCTGTACCTATAACACTGTGTCCTGCGTTCTGTATCTGTAACACTGTGTTCTGCACTCTGTATCTGTAACACTGTGTTCTGCATCCTGTACCTATAACACTGTGTCCTGCGTTCTGCATCTGTAACACTGTGTTCTGCATTCTGTATCTGTATCACTGTGTTCTGCGTTCTATATCTGTAACACTGTGTTCTGCACTCTATATCTGTAATACTGGGTTCTGCACTCAGTATCTGTAACACTGTGTTCTGCACTCTGTATCTGTAACTCTGTGTTCTGCATTCTGTATCTGTAACACTGTGTTTTGCGTTCTGTACCTGTAACACTGTGTCCTGCGTTCTGCATCTGTAACACTGTGTTCTGCGTTCTGTATCTGTATCACTGTGTCCTGCGTTCTGTATCTGTAACACTGTGTTCTGCGTTCTGTATCTGTAATACTGAGTTCTGCGTTCTGTATCTGTAACACTGTGTTCTTCGTTCTGTATCTGTAACACTGTGTCCTGCGTTCTGCATCTGTAACACTGTGTTCTGCGTTCTGTATCTGTAACACTGTGTTCTGCGTTCTGTATATGTAACACTGTGTCCTGCGTTCTGTATCTGTAACACTGTGTTCTGCACTCAGTATCTGTAACACTGTGTTCTGCACTCTGTATCTGTAACACTGTGTTCTGCACTCAGTATCTGTAACACTGTGTTCTGCACTCTGTATCTGTAACACTGTGTTCTGCGTTCTGTAGCTGTAACACTGTGTTCTGCGTTCTGTATCTGTAACACTGTGTTCAGCGTTCTGTATCTGTAACACTGTGTTCTGCACTCTGTATCTGTAACACTGTGTTCTGTGCTCAGTATCTGTAACACTGTGTTCTGCACTCTGTATCTGTAACACTGTGTTCTGCGCTCAGTATCTGTAACACTGTGTTCTGCACTCTGTATCTGTAACACTGTGTTCTGCATTCTGTACCTATAACACTGTGTCCTGCGTTCTGCATCTGTAACACTGTGTTCTGCATTCTGTATCTGTATCACTGTGTTCTGCGTTCTATATCTGTAACACTGTGTTCTGCACTCTATATCTGTAACACTGGGTTCTGCACTCAGTATCTGTAACACTGTGTTCTGCACTCTGTATCTGTAACTCTGTGTTCTGCATTCTGTATCTGTAACACTGTGTTCTGCACTCTGTATCTGTAACACTGTGTTCAGCGTTCTGTATCTGTAACACTGTGTTCTGCGTTCTGTATCTGTAACACTGTGTTCTGCACTCTGTATCTGTAACACTGTGTTCAGTGTTCTGTATCTGTAACACTGTGTTCTGCGTTCTGTATCTGTAACACTGTGTTCTGCGTTCTGTATCTGTAACACCGTGTTCTGCATTCTGTATCTGTAACACTGTGTTCTGCACTCAGTATCTGTAACACTGTGTTCTGCGTTCTGTATATGTAACACTGTGTCCTGCGTTCAGTATCTGTAACACTGTGTTCTGCACTCAGTATCTGTAACACTGTGTTCTGCACTCTGTATCTGTAACACTGTGTTCTGCACTCAGTATCTGTAACACTGTGTTCTGCACTCTGTATCTGTAACACTGTGTTCTGCGTTCTGTAGCTGTAACACTGTGTTCTGCGTTCTGTATCTGTAACACTGTGTTCAGCGTTCTGTATCTGTAACACTGTGTTCTGCACTCTGTATCTGTAACACTGTGTTCTACGTTCTGCATCTGTAACACTGTGTTCTGCGTTCTGTATCTGTAACACTGTGTTCTGCATTCTGTATCTGTAACACTGTGTTCTGCATTCTGAACCTATAACACTGTGTTCTGCGTTCTGTACCTGTAACACTGTGTTCTGCACTCTGTAGCTGTAACACTGTGTTCTGCGTTCTGTATCTGTAACACTGTGTCCTGCGTTCTGTATCTGTAAAACTGTGTTCTGCACACAGTATCTGTAACACTGTGTTCTGCACTCTGTATCTGTAGCACTGTGTTCTGCACTCAGTATCTGTAACACTGTGTTCTGCACTCTGTATCTGTAACACTGTGTTCAGCATTCTGTATCTGTAACACTGTGTTCTGCATTCTGTATCTATAACACCGTGTTCTGCGTTCTGTATCTGTATCACTGTGTCCTGCATTCTGTATCTGTAACACTGTGTTCTGCGTTCTGTATCTGTAACACTGTGTTCTGCGTTCTGTATCTGTAACACCCTGTTCTGCATTCTGTATCTGTAACATAGTGTTCTGCACTCTGTATCTATAACACCGTGTTCTGCGTTCTGTATCTGTAACACTGTGTCCTGCGTTCTGTATCTGTAACACTGTGTCCTGCACTCTGTATCTGTAACATAGTGTTCTGCTTTCTGTATCTGTAACACTGTGTTCTACACTCTATATCTGTAACACTGGGTTCTGCACTCAGTATCTGTAATACTGTGTTCTGCGCTCTGTATCTGTAACACTGTGTTCTGCACTCAGTATCTGTAACACTGTGTTCTGCGTTCTGTATCTATAACACCGTGTTCTGCGTTCTGTATCTGTAACACTGTGTCCTGAGTTCTGTATCTGTAACACTGTGTCCTGCACTCTGTATCTGTAACACTGTGTTCTGCATTCTGTATCTGTAACACTGTGTTCTTCGTTCTGTATCTGTAACACTGTGTTCTGCACTCTGTATCTGTAACACTGTGTTCTGCATTCTGTATCTGTAACACTGTGTTCTACATTCTGTATCTGTAACACTGTGTTCTGCATTCTGTATCTGTAACACTGTGTTCTTCGTTCTGTATCTGTAACACTGTGTTCTGCACTCTGTATCTGTAACACTGTGTTCTGCATTCTGTATCTGTAACACTGTGTTCTACATTCTGTATCTGTAACACTGTGTTCTGCATTCTGTATCTGTAACACTGTGTTCTTCGTTCTGTATCTGTAACACTGTGTTCTGCACTCTGTATCTGTAACACTGTGTTCTGCATTCTGTATCTGTAACACTGTGTTCTACATTCTGTATCTGTAACACTGTGTTCTGCGCTCTGTATCTGTAACACTGTGTTCTGCACTCTGTATCTGTAACACTGTGCTCTGCGTTCTGTATCTGTAACACTGTGTCCTGGGTTCTGTATCTGTAACACTGTGTTCTGCGTTCTGTATCTGTAACACTGTGTTCTGCACTCTGTATCTGTAACACTGTGTTCTGCGTTCTGTATCTGTAACACTGTGTTCTGCGCTCAGTATCTGTAACACTGTGTTCTGCACTCTGTATCTGTAACACTGTGTTCTGCGCTCAGTATCTGTAACACTGTGTTCTGCACTCTGTATCTGTAACACTGTGTTCTGCATTCTGTACCTATAACACTGTGTTCTGCATTCTGTATCTGTAACACTGTGTTCTGCGTTCTGTATATGTTACACAGTGTCCTGCGTTCTGTATCTGTAACACTGTGTTCTGCGCTCAGTATCTGTAACACTGTGTTCTGCACTCTGTATCTGTAACACTGTGTTCTGCATTCTGTACCTATAACACTGTGTCCTGCGTTCTGTATCTGTAACACTGTGTTCTGCACTCTGTATCTGTAACACTGTCTTCTGCATCCTGTACCTATAACACTGTGTCCTGCGTTCTGCATCTGTAACACTGTGTTCTGCATTCTGTATCTGTATCACTGTGTTCTGCGTTCTATATCTGTAACACTGTGTTCTGCACTCTATATCTGTAATACTGGGTTCTGCACTCAGTATCTGTAACACTGTGTTCTGCACTCTGTATCTGTAACTCTGTGTTCTGCATTCTGTATCTGTAACACTGTGTTCTGCACTCTGTATCTGTAACACTGTGTTTTGCGTTCTGTACCTGTAACACTGTGTCCTGCGTTCTGCATCTGTAACACTGTGTTCTGCGTTCTGTATCTGTATCACTGTGTCCTGCGTTCTGTATCTGTAACACTGTGTTCTGCGTTCTGTATCTGTAATACTGAGTTCTGCGTTCTGTATCTGTAACACTGTGTTCTTCGTTCTGTATCTGTAACACTGTGTCCTGCGTTCTGCATCTGTAACACTGTGTTCTGCGTTCTGTATCTGTAACACTGTGTTCTGCGTTCAGTATATGTAACACTGTGTCCTGCGTTCTGTATCTGTAACACTGTGTTCTGCACTCAGTATCTGTAACACTGTGTTCTGCACTCTGTATCTGTAACACTGTGTTCTGCACTCAGTATCTGTAACACTGTGTTCTGCACTCTGTATCTGTAACACTGTGTTCTGCGTTCTGTAGCTGTAACACTGTGTTCTGCGTTCTGTATCTGTAACACTGTGTTCAGCGTTCTGTATCTGTAACACTGTGTTCTGCACTCTGTATCTGTAACACTGTGTTCTGCGCTCAGTATCTGTAACACTGTGTTCTGCACTCTGTATCTGTAACACTGTGTTCTGCGCTCAGTATCTGTAACACTGTGTTCTGCACTCTGTATCTGTAACACTGTGTTCTGCATTCTGTACCTATAACACTGTGTCCTGCGTTCTGTATCTGTAACACTGTGTTCTGCACTCTGTATCTGTAACACTGTGTTCTGCATCCTGTTCCTATAACACTGTGTCCTGCGTTCTGCATCTGTAACACTGTGTTCTGCATTCTGTATCTGTATCACTGTGTTCTGCGTTCAATATCTGTAACACTGTGTTCTGCACTCTATATCTGTAACACTGGGTTGTGCACTCAGTATCTGTAACACTGTGTTCTGCACTCTGTATCTGTAACTCTGTGTTCTGCATTCTGTATCTGTAACACTGTGTTCTGCACTCTGTATCTGTAACACTGTGTTCAGCGTTCTGTATCTGTAACACTGTGTTCTGCGTTCTGTATCTGTAACACTGTGTTCTGCACTCTGTATCTGTAACACTGTGTTCAGTGTTCTGTATCTGTAACACTGTGTTCTGCGTTCTGTATCTGTAACACTGTGTTCTGCGTTCTGTATCTGTAACACCGTGTTCTGCATTCTGTATCTGTAACACTGTGTTCTGCACTCAGTATCTGTAACACTGTGTTCTGCGTTCTGTATATGTAACACTGTGTCCTGCGTTCAGTATCTGTAACACTGTGTTCTGCACTCAGTATCTGTAACACTGTGTTCTGCACTCTGTATCTGTAACACTGTGTTCTGCACTCAGTATCTGTAACACTGTGTTCTGCACTCTGTATCTGTAACACTGTGTTCTGCGTTCTGTAGCTGTAACACTGTGTTCTGCGTTCTGTATCTGTAACACTGTGTTCAGCGTTCTGTATCTGTAACACTGTGTTCTGCACTCTGTATCTGTAACACTGTGTTCTACGTTCTGCATCTGTAACACTGTGTTCTGCGTTCTGTATCTGTAACACTGTGTTCTGCATTCTGTATCTGTAACACTGTGTTCTGCATTCTGAACCTATAACACTGTGTTCTGCGTTCTGTACCTGTAACACTGTGTTCTGCACTCTGTAGCTGTAACACTGTGTTCTGCGTTCTGTATCTGTAACACTGTGTCCTGCGTTCTGTATCTGTAAAACTGTGTTCTGCACACAGTATCTGTAACACTGTGTTCTGCACTCTGTATCTGTAGCACTGTGTTCTGCACTCAGTATCTGTAACACTGTGTTCTGCACTCTGTATCTGTAACACTGTGTTCAGCATTCTGTATCTGTAACACTGTGTTCTGCATTCTGTATCTATAACACCGTGTTCTGCGTTCTGTATCTGTATCACTGTGTCCTGCATTCTGTATCTGTAACACTGTGTTCTGCGTTCTGTATCTGTAACACTGTGTTCTGCGTTCCGTATCTGTAACACCCTGTTCTGCATTCTGTATCTGTAACATAGTGTTCTGCACTCTGTATCTATAACACCGTGTTCTGCGTTCTGTATCTGTAACACAGTGTCCTGCTTTCTGTATCTGTAACACTGTGTCCTGCACTCTGTATCTGTAACATAGTGTTCTGCTTTCTGTATCTGTAACACTGTGTTCTACACTCTATATCTGTAACACTGGGTTCTGCACTCAGTATCTGTAATACTGTGTTCTGCGCTCTGTATCTGTAACACTGTGTTCTGCACTCAGTATCTGTAACACTGTGTTCTGCGTTCTGTATCTATAACACCGTGTTCTGCGTTCTGTATCTGTAACACTGTGTCCTGTGTTCTGTATCTGTAACACTGTGTCCTGCACTCTGTATCTGTAACACTGTGTTCTGCATTCTGTATCTGTAACACTGTGTTCTTCGTTCTGTATCTGTAACACTGTGTTCTGCACTCTGTATCTGTAACACTGTGTTCTGCATTCTGTATCTGTAACACTGTGTTCTACATTCTGTATCTGTAACACTGTGTTCTGCATTCTGTATCTGTAACACTGTGTTCTTCGTTCTGTATCTGTAACACTGTGTTCTGCACTCTGTATCTGTAACACTGTGTTCTGCATTCTGTATCTGTAACACTGTGTTCTACATTCTGTATCTGTAACACTGTGTTCTGCATTCTGTATCTGTAACACTGTGTTCTTCGTTCTGTATCTGTAACACTGTGTTCTGCACTCTGTATCTGTAACACTGTGTTCTGCATTCTGTATCTGTAACACTGTGTTCTACATTCTGTATCTGTAACACTGTGTTCTGCGCTCTGTATCTGTAACACTGTGTTCTGCACTCTGTATCTGTAACACTGTGCTCTGCGTTCTGTATCTGTAACACTGTGTCCTGGGTTCTGTATCTGTAACACTGTGTTCTGCGTTCTGTATCTGTAACACTGTGTTCTGCACTCTGTATCTGTAACACTGTGTTCTGCGTTCTGTATCTGTAACACTGTGTTCTGCGCTCAGTATCTGTAACACTGTGTTCTGCACTCTGTATCTGTAACACTGTGTTCTGCGCTCAGTATCTGTAACACTGTGTTCTGCACTCTGTATCTGTAACACTGTGTTCTGCATTCTGTACCTATAACACTGTGTCCTGCGTTCTGTATCTGTAACACTGTGTTCTGCATCCTGTACCTATAACACTGTGTCCTGCGTTCTGCATCTGTAACACTGTGTTCTGCATTCTGTATCTGTATCACTGTGTTCTGCGTTCTATATCTGTAACACTGTGTTCTGCACTCTATATCTGTAATACTGGGTTCTGCACTCAGTATCTGTAACACTGTGTTCTGCACTCTGTATCTGTAACTCTGTGTTCTGCATTCTGTATCTGTAACACTGTGTTCTGCACTCTGTATCTGTAACACTGTGTTCTGCGTTCTGTACCTGTAACACTGTGTCCTGCGTTCTGCATCTGTAACACTGTGTTCTGCGTTCTGTATCTGTATCACTGTGTCCTGCGTTCTGTATCTGTAACACTGTGTTCTGCGTTCTGTATCTGTAATACTGAGTTCTGCGTTCTGTATCTGTAACACTGTGTTCTTCGTTCTGTATCTGTAACACTGTGTCCTGCGTTCTGTATCTGTAACACTGTGTTCTGCGTTCTGTAGCTGTAACACTGTGTTCTGCGTTCTGTATCTGTATCACTGTGTCCTGCGTTCTGTATCTGTAACACTGTGTTCTGTGTTCTGTATCTGTAACACTGTGTTCTGAGTTCTGTATCTGTAACACCCTGTTCTGCATTCTGTATCTGTAACATAGTGTTCTGCACTCTGTATCTATAACACCGTGTTCTGCGTTCTGTATCTGTAACACTGTGTCCTGCGTTCTGTATCTGTAACACTGTGTCCTGCACTCTGTATCTGTAACATAGTGTTCTGCTTTCTGTATCTGTAACACTGTGTTCTACACTCTATATCTGTAACACTGGGTTCTGCACTCAGTATCTGTAACACTGTGTTCTGCGCTCTGTATCTGTAACACTGTGTTCTGCGCTCTGTATCTGTAACACTGTGTTCTGCGTTCTGTATCTATAACACCGTGTTCTGCGTTCTGTATCTGTAACACTGTGTCCTGTGTTCTGTATCTGTAACACTGTGTCCTGCACTCTGTATCTGTAACACTGTGTTCTGCATTCTGTATCTGTAACACTGTGTTCTTCGTTCTGTATCTGTAACACTGTGTTCTGCACTCTGTATCTGTAACACTGTGTTCAGCGTTCTGTATCTGTAACACTGTGTTCTGCACTCTGTATCTGTAACACTGTGTTCTGCGCTCAGTATCTGTAACACTGTGTTCTGCACTCTGTATCTGTAACACTGTGTTCTGCATTCTGTATCTGTAACACTGTGTTCTACATTCTGAATCTGTAACACTGTGTTCTGCATTCTGTATCTGTAACACTGTGTTCTTCGTTCTGTATCTGTAACACTGTGTTCTGCACTCTGTATCTGTAACACTGTGTTCTGCATTCTGTATCTGTAACACTGTGTTCTACATTCTGTATCTGTAACACTGTGTTCTGCATTCTGTATCTGTAACACTGTGTTCTTCGTTCTGTATCTGTAACACTGTGTTCTGCACTCTGTATCTGTAACACTGTGTTCTGCATTCTGTATCTGTAACACTGTGTTCTGCGCTCTGTATCTGTAACACTGTGTTCTGCACTCTGTATCTGTAACACTGTGTTCTGCGTTCTGTATCTGTAACACTGTGTCCTGGGTTCTGTATCTGTAACACTGTGTTCTGCGTTCTGTATCTGTAACACTGTGTTCTGCACTCTGTATCTGTAACACTGTGTTCTGCGTTCTGTATCTGTAACACTGTGTTCTGCGCTCAGTATCTGTAACACTGTGTTCTGCACTCTGTATCTGTAACACTGTGTTCTGCGCTCAGTATCTGTAACACTGTGTTCTGCACTCTGTATCTGTAACACTGTGTTCTGCACTCAGTATCTGTAACACTGTGTTCTGCGTTCTGTATATGTAACACTGTGTCCTGCGTTCAGTATCTGTAACACTGTGTTCTGCACTCAGTATCTGTAACACTGTGTTCTGCACTCTGTATCTGTAACACTGTGTTCTGCACTCAGTATCTGTAACACTGTGTTCTGCACTCTGTATCTGTAACACTGTGTTCTGCGTTCTGTAGCTGTAACACTGTGTTCTGCGTTCTGTATCTGTAACACTGTGTTCAGCGTTCTGTATCTGTAACACTGTGTTCTGCACTCTGTATCTGTAACACTGTGTTCTACGTTCTGCATCTGTAACACTGTGTTCTGCGTTCTGTATCTGTAACACTGTGTTCTGCATTCTGTATCTGTAACACTATGTTCTGCATTCTGAACCTATAACACTGTGTTCTGCGTTCTGTACCTGTAACACTGTGTTCTGCACTCTGTAGCTGTAACACTGTGTTCTGCGTTCTGTATCTGTAACACTGTGTCCTGCGTTCTGCATCTGTAAAACTGTGTTCTGCACACTGTATCTGTAACACTGTGTTCTGCACTCTGTATCTGTAGCACTGTGTTCTGCACTCAGTATCTGTAACACTGTGTTCTGCACTCTGTATCTGTAACACTGTGTTCAGCATTCTGTATCTGTAACACTGTGTTCTGCATTCTGTATCTATAACACCGTGTTCTGCGTTCTGTATCTGTATCACTGTGTCCTGCATTCTGTATCTGTAACACTGTGTTCTGCGTTCTGTATCTGTAACACTGTGTTCTGCGTTCCGTATCTGTAACACCCTGTTCTGCATTCTGTATCTGTAACATAGTGTTCTGCACTCTGTATCTATAACACCGTGTTCTGCGTTCTGTATCTGTAACACTGTGTCCTGCGTTCTGTATCTGTAACACTGTGTCCTGCACTCTGTATCTGTAACATAGTTTTCTGCTTTCTGTATCTGTAACACTGTGTTCTAAACTCTATATCTGTAACACTGGGTTCTGCACTCAGTATCTGTAATACTGTGTTCTGCGCTCTGTATCTGTAACACTGTGTTCTGCACTCAGTATCTGTAACACTGTGTTCTGCGTTCTGTATCTATAACACCGTGTTCTGCGTTCTGTATCTGTAACACTGTGTCCTGTGTTCTGTATCTGTAACACTGTGTCCTGCACTCTGTATCTGTAACACTGTGTTCTGCATTCTGTATCTGTAACACTGTGTTCTTCGTTCTGTATCTGTAACACTGTGTTCTGCACTCTGTATCTGTAACACTGTGTTCTGCATTCTGTATCTGTAACACTGTGTTCTACATTCTGTATCTGTAACACTGTGTTCTGCATTCTGTATCTGTAACACTGTGTTCTTCGTTCTGTATCTGTAACACTGTGTTCTGCACTCTGTATCTGTAACACTGTGTTCTGCATTCTGTATCTGTAACACTGTGTTCTACATTCTGTATCTGTAACACTGTGTTCTGCATTCTGTATCTGTAACACTGTGTTCTTCGTTCTGTATCTGTAACACTGTGTTCTGCACTCTGTATCTGTAACACTGTGTTCTGCATTCTGTATCTGTAACACTGTGTTCTACATTCTGTATCTGTAACACTGTGTTCTGCGCTCTGTATCTGTAACACTGTGTTCTGCACTCTGTATCTGTAACACTGTGCTCTGCGTTCTGTATCTGTAACACTGTGTCCTGGGTTCTGTATCTGTAACACTGTGTTCTGCGTTCTGTATCTGTAACACTGTGTTCTGCACTCTGTATCTGTAACACTGTGTTCTGCGTTCTGTATCTGTAACACTGTGTTCTGCGCTCAGTATCTGTAACACTGTGTTCTGCACTCTGTATCTGTAACACTGTGTTCTGCGCTCAGTATCTGTAACACTGTGTTCTGCACTCTGTATCTGTAACACTGTGTTCTGCATTCTGTACCTATAACACTGTGTCCTGCGTTCTGTATCTGTAACACTGTGTTCTGCATCCTGTACCTATAACACTGTGTCCTGCGTTCTGCATCTGTAACACTGTGTTCTGCATTCTGAATCTGTATCACTGTGTTCTGCGTTCTATATCTGTAACACTGTGTTCTGCACTCTATATCTGTAATACTGGGTTCTGCACTCAGTATCTGTAACACTGTGTTCTGCACTCTGTATCTGTAACTCTGTGTTCTGCATTCTGTATCTGTAACACTGTGTTCTGCACTCTGTATCTGTAACACTGTGTTCTGCGTTCTGTACCTGTAACACTGTGTCCTGAGTTCTGCATCTGTAACACTGTGTTCTGCGTTCTGTATCTGTATCACTGTGTCCTGCGTTCTGTATCTGTAACACTGTGTTCTGCGTTCTGTATCTGTAATACTGAGTTCTGCGTTCTGTATCTGTAACACTGTGTTCTTCGTTCTGTATCTGTAACACTGTGTCCTGCGTTCTGTATCTGTAACACTGTGTTCTGCGTTCTGTAGCTGTAACGCTGTGTTCTGCGTTCTGTATCTGTATCACTGTGTCCTGCGTTCTGTATCTGTAACACTGTGTTCTGCACTCAGTATCTGTAACACTGTGTTCTGCACTCTGTATCTGTAACACTGTGTTCTGCACTCAGTATCTGTAACACTGTGTTCTGCACTCTGTATCTGTAACACTGTGTTCTGCGTTCTGTATCTGTAACACTGTGTTCAGCGTTCTGTATCTGTAACACTGTGTTCTGCACTCTGTATCTGTAACACTGTGTTCTGCGCTCAGTATCTGTAACACTGTGTTCTGCACTCTGTATCTGTAACACTGTGTTCTGCGTTCAGTATCTGTAACACTGTGTTCTGCACTCTGTATCTGTAACACTGTGTTCTGCATTCTGTACCTATAACACTGTGTCCTGCGTTCTGTATCTGTAACACTGTGTTCTGCACTCTGTATCTGTAACACTGTGTTCTGCATCCTGTTCCTATAACACTGTGTCCTGCGTTCTGCATCTGTAACACTGTGTTCTGCATTCTGTATCTGTATCACTGTGTTCTGCGTTCTATATCTGTAACACTGTGTTCTGCACTCTATATCTGTAACACTGGGTTCTGCACTCAGTATCTGTAACACTGTGTTCTGCACTCTGTATCTGTAACTCTGTGTTCTGCATTCTGTATCTGTAACACTGTGTTCTGCACTCTGTATCTGTAACACTGTGTTCAGCGTTCTGTATCTGTAACACTGTGTTCTGCGTTCTGTATCTGTAACACTGTGTTCTGCACTCTGTATCTGTAACACTGTGTTCAGTGTTCTGTATCTGTAACACTGTGTTCTGCGTTCTGTATCTGTAACACTGTGTTCTGCACTCAGTATCTGTAACACTGTGTTCTGCGTTCTGTATATGTAACACTGTGTCCTGCGTTCAGTATCTGTAACACTGTGTTCTGCACTCAGTATCTGTAACACTGTGTTCTGCACTCTGTATCTGTAACACTGTGTTCTGCACTCAGTATCTGTAACACTGTGTTCTGCACTCTGTATCTGTAACACTGTGTTCTGCGTTCTGTAGCTGTAACACTGTGTTCTGCGTTCTGTATCTGTAACACTGTGTTCAGCGTTCTGTATCTGTAACACTGTGTTCTGCACTCTGTATCTGTAACACTGTGTTCTACGTTCTGCATCTGTAACACTGTGTTCTGCGTTCTGTATCTGTAACACTGTGTTCTGCATTCTGTATCTGTAACACTGTGTTCTGCATTCTGAACCTATAACACTGTGTTCTGCGTTCTGTACCTGTAACACTGTGTTCTGCACTCTGTAGCTGTAACACTGTGTTCTGCGTTCTGTATCTGTAACACTGTGTCCTGCGTTCTGTATCTGTAAAACTGTGTTCTGCACACAGTATCTGTAACACTGTGTTCTGCACTCTGTATCTGTAGCACTGTGTTCTGCACTCAGTATCTGTAACACTGTGTTCTGCACTCTGTATCTGTAACACTGTGTTCAGCATTCTGTATCTGTAACACTGTGTTCTGCATTCTGTATCTATAACACCGTGTTCTGCGTTCTGTATCTGTATCACTGTGTCCTGCATTCTGTATCTGTAACACTGTGTTCTGCGTTCTGTATCTGTAACACTGTGTTCTGCGTTCTGTATCTGTAACACCCTGTTCTGCATTCTGTATCTGTAACATAGTGTTCTGCACTCTGTATCTATAACACCGTGTTCTGCGTTCTGTATCTGTAACACTGTGTCCTGCGTTCTGTATCTGTAACACTGTGTCCTGCACTTTGTATCTGTAACATAGTGTTCTGCTTTCTGTATCTGTAACACTGTGTTCTACACTCTATATCTGTAACACTGGGTTCTGCACTCAGTATCTGTAATACTGTGTTCTGCGCTCTGTATCTGTAACACTGTGTTCTGCACTCAGTATCTGTAACACTGTGTTCTGCGTTCTGTATCTATAACACCGTGTTCTGCGTTCTGTATCTGTAACACTGTGTCCTGTGTTCTGTATCTGTAACACTGTGTCCTGCACTCTGTATCTGTAACACTGTGTTCTGCATTCTGTATCTGTAACACTGTGTTCTTCGTTCTGTATCTGTAACACTGTGTTCTGCACTCTTTATCTGTAACACTGTGTTCTGCATTCTGTATCTGTAACACTGTGTTCTACATTCTGTATCTGTAACACTGTGTTCTGCATTCTGTATCTGTAACACTGTGTTCTTCGTTCTGTATCTGTAACACTGTGTTCTGCACTCTGTATCTGTAACACTGTGTTCTGCATTCTGTATCTGTAACACTGTGTTCTACATTCTGTATCTGTAACACTGTGTTCTGCATTCTGTATCTGTAACACTGTGTTCTTCGTTCTGTATCTGTAACACTGTGTTCTGCACTCTGTATCTGTAACACTGTGTTCTGCATTCTGTATCTGTAACACTGTGTTCTACATTCTGTATCTTTAACACTGTGTTCTGCGCTCTGTATCTGTAACACTGTGTTCTGCACTCTGTATCTGTAACACTGTGCTCTGCGTTCTGTATCTGTAACACTGTGTCCTGGGTTCTGTATCTGTAACACTGTGTTCTGCGTTCTGTATCTGTAACACTGTGTTCTGCACTCTGTATCTGTAACACTGTGTTCTGCGTTCTGTATCTGTAACACTGTGTTCTGCGCTCAGTATCTGTAACACTGTGTCCTGCGTTCTGTATCTGTAACACTGTGTTCTGCACTCTGTATCTGTAACACTGTGTTCTGCATTCTGTATCTGTAACACTGTGTTCTGCATTCTGCATCTGTAACACTGTGTTCTGCACTCTGTATCTGTAACAATGTGTTCTGCGTTCTGTACCTGTAACACTGTGTCCTGCGTTCTGCATCTGTAACACTGTGTTCTGCGTTCTGTATCTGTATCACTGTGTCCTGCGTTCTGTATCTGTAACACTGTGTTCTGCGTTCTGTATCTGTAATACTGAGTTCTGCGTGCTGTATCTGTAACACTGTGTTCTTCGTTCTGTATCTGTAACACTGTGTCCTGCGTTCTGTATCTGTAACACTGTTTTCTGCGTTCTGTAGCTGTAACACTGTGTTCTGCGTTCTGTATCTGTATCACTGTGTCCTGCGTTCTGTATCTGTAACACTGTGTTCTGTGTTCTGTATCTGTAACACTGTTTTCTGCGTTCTGTATCTGTAACACCCTGTTCTGCTTTCTGTATCTGTAACATAGTGTTCTGCACTCTGTATCTATAACACCGTGTTCTGCGTTCTGTATCTGTAACACTGTGTCCTGCGTTCTGTATCTGTAACACTGTGTCCTGCACTCTGTATCTGTAACATAGTGTTCTGCTTTCTGTATCTGTAACACTGTGATCTACACTCTATATCTGTAATACTGGGTTCTGCACTCAGTATCTGTAACACTGTGTTCTGCGTTCTGTATCTATAACACCGTGTTCTGCGTTCTGTATCTGTAACACTGTGTCCTGTGTTCTGTATCTGTAACACTGTGTCCTGCACTCTGTATCTGTAACACTGTGTTCTGCATTCTGTATCTGTAACACTGTGTTCTTCGTTCTGTATCTGTAACACTGTGTTCTGCACTCTGTATCTGTAACACTGTGTTCTGCATTCTGTATCTGTAACACTGTGTTCTACATTCTGTATCTGTAACACTGTGTTCTGCATTCTGTATCTGTAACACTGTGTTCTTCGTTCTGTATCTGTAACACTGTGTTCTGCACTCTGTATCTGTAACACTGTGTTCTGCATTCTGTATCTGTAACACTGTGTTCTACATTCTGTATCTGTAACACTGTGTTCTGCATTCTGTATCTGTAACACTGTGTCCTGCGTTCTGTATCTGTAACACTGTGTTCTGCGTTCTGTATCTGTAACACTGTGTTCTGCACTCTGTATCTGTAACACTGTGTTCTGCATGCTGTACCTATAACACTGTGTCCTGCGTTCTGCATCTGTAACACTGTGTTCTGCATTCTGTATCTGTATCACTGTGTTCTGCGTTCTATATCTGTAACACTGTGTTCTGCACTCTATATCTGTAACACTGGGTTCTGCACTCAGTATCTGTAACACTGTGTTCTGCACTCTGTATCTGTAACTCTGTGTTCTGCATTCTGTATCTGTAACACTGTGTTCTGCACTCTGTATCTGTAACACTGAGTTCTGCGTTCTGTACCTGTAACACTGTGTCCTGCGTTCTGTATCTGTATCACTGTGTCCTGCGTTCTGTATCTGTAACACTGTGTTCTGCGTTCTGTATCTGTAACACTGTGTTCTGCGTTCTGTATCTGTAACACCCTGTTCTGCATTCTGTATCTGTAACATAGTGTTCTGCACTCTGTATCTATAACACCGTGTTCTGCGTTCTGTATCTGTAACACTGTGTCCTGCGTTCTGTATCTGTAACACTGTGTGCTGCATTCTGTATCTGTAACACTGTGTTCTACATTCTGTATCTGTAACACTGTGTTCTGCATTCTGTATCTGTAACACTGTGTTCTTCGTTCTGTATCTGTAACACTGTGTTCTGCACTCTGTATCTGTAACACTGTGTTCTGCATTCTGTATCTGTAACACTGTGTTCTACATTCTGTATCTGTAACACTGTGTTCTGCATTCTGTATCTGTAACACTGTGTTCTTCGTTCTGTATCTGTAACACTGTGTTCTGCACTCTGTATCTGTAACACTGTGTTCTGCATTCTGTATCTGTAACACTGTGTTCTACATTCTGTATCTGTAACACTGTGTTCTGCATTCTGTATCTGTAACACTGTGTTCTTCGTTCTGTATCTGTAACACTGTGTCCTGCGTTCTGTATCTGTAACACTGTTTTCTGCGTTCTGTAGCTGTAACACTGTGTTCTGCGTTCTGTATCTGTATCACTGTGTCCTGCGTTCTGTATCTGTAACACTGTGTTCTGTGTTCTGTATCTGTAACACTGTTTTCTGCGTTCTGTATCTGTAACACCCTGTTCTGCTTTCTGTATCTGTAACATAGTGTTCTGCACTCTGTATCTATAACACCGTGTTCTGCGTTCTGTATCTGTAACACTGTGTCCTGCGTTCTGTATCTGTAACACTGTGTCCTGCACTCTGTATCTGTAACATAGTGTTCTGCTTTCTGTATCTGTAACACTGTGATCTACACTCTATATCTGTAATACTGGGTTCTGCACTCAGTATCTGTAACACTGTGTTCTGCGTTCTGTATCTATAACACCGTGTTCTGCGTTCTGTATCTGTAACACTGTGTCCTGTGTTCTGTATCTGTAACACTGTGTCCTGCACTCTGTATCTGTAACACTGTGTTCTGCATTCTGTATCTGTAACACTGTGTTCTTCGTTCTGTATCTGTAACACTGTGTTCTGCACTCTGTATCTGTAACACTGTGTTCTGCATTCTGTATCTGTAACACTGTGTTCTACATTCTGTATCTGTAACACTGTGTTCTGCATTCTGTATCTGTAACACTGTGTTCTTCGTTCTGTATCTGTAACACTGTGTTCTGCACTCTGTATCTGTAACACTGTGTTCTGCATTCTGTATCTGTAACACTGTGTTCTACATTCTGTATCTGTAACACTGTGTTCTGCATTCTGTATCTGTAACACTGTGTCCTGCGTTCTGTATCTGTAACACTGTGTTCTGCGTTCTGTATCTGTAACACTGTGTTCTGCACTCTGTATCTGTAACACTGTGTTCTGCATGCTGTACCTATAACACTGTGTCCTGCGTTCTGCATCTGTAACACTGTGTTCTGCATTCTGTATCTGTATCACTGTGTTCTGCGTTCTATATCTGTAACACTGTGTTCTGCACTCTATATCTGTAACACTGGGTTCTGCACTCAGTATCTGTAACACTGTGTTCTGCACTCTGTATCTGTAACTCTGTGTTCTGCATTCTGTATCTGTAACACTGTGTTCTGCACTCTGTATCTGTAACACTGAGTTCTGCGTTCTGTACCTGTAACACTGTGTCCTGCGTTCTGTATCTGTATCACTGTGTCCTGCGTTCTGTATCTGTAACACTGTGTTCTGCGTTCTGTATCTGTAACACTGTGTTCTGCGTTCTGTATCTGTAACACCCTGTTCTGCATTCTGTATCTGTAACATAGTGTTCTGCACTCTGTATCTATAACACCGTGTTCTGCGTTCTGTATCTGTAACACTGTGTCCTGCGTTCTGTATCTGTAACACTGTGTCCTGCACTCTGTATCTGTAACATAGTGTTCTGCTTTCTGTATCTGTAACACTGTGTTCTACACTCTATATCTGTAACACTGGGTTCTGCACTCAGTATCTGTAACACTGTGTTCTGCGCTCTGTATCTGTAACACTGTGTTCTGCACTCAGTATCTGTAACACTGTGTTCTGCGTTCTGTATCTATAACACCGTGTTCTGCGTTCTGTATCTGTAACACTGTGTCCTGTGTTCTGTATCTGTAACACTGTGTCCTGCACTCTGTATCTGTAACACTGTGTTCTGCATTCTGTATCTGTAACACTGTGTTCTTCGTTCTGTATCTGTAACACTGTGTCCTGCGTTCTGTATCTGTAACACTGTGTGCTGCATTCTGTATCTGTAACACTGTGTTCTACATTCTGTATCTGTAACACTGTGTTCTGCATTCTGTATCTGTAACACTGTGTTCTTCGTTCTGTATCTGTAACACTGTGTTCTGCACTCTGTATCTGTAACACTGTGTTCTGCATTCTGTATCTGTAACACTGTGTTCTACATTCTGTATCTGTAACACTGTGTTCTGCATTCTGTATCTGTAACACTGTGTCCTGCGTTCTGTATCTGTAACACTGTGTTCTGCGTTCTGTAGCTGTAACACTGTGTTCTGCGTTCTGTATCTGTAACACTGTGTCCTGCGTTCTGTATCTGTAACACTGTGTTCTGCGTTCTGTAGCTGTAACACTGTGTTCTGCGTTCTGTATCTGTATCACTGTGTCCTGCGTTCTGTATCTGTAACACTGTGTTCTGCGTTCTGTATCTGTAACACTGTGTTCTGCGTTCTGTATCTGTAACACCCTGTTCTGCATTCTGTATCTGTAACATAGTGTTCTGCACTCTGTATCTATAAAACCGTGTTCTGCGTTCTGTATCTGTAACACTGTGTCCTGCGTTCTGTATCTGTAACACTGTGTCCTGCACTCTGTATCTGTAACACTGTGTTCTGCGTTTTGTATCTATAACACCGTGTTCTGCGTTCTGTATCTGTAACACTGTGTCCTGCGTTCTGTATCTGTAACACTGTGTCCTGCACTCTGTATCTGTAACACTGTGTTCTGCGTTTTGTATCTATAACACCGTGTTCTGCTTTCTGTATCAGTAACACTGTGTTCTACACTCTATATCTGTAACACTGGGTTCTGCACTCAGTATCTGTAACACTGTGTTCTGCGCTCTGTATCTGTAACACTGTGTTCTGCACTCAGTATCTGTAACACTGTGTTCTGCGTTTTGTATCTATAACACCGTGTTCTGCGTTCTGTATCTGTAACACTGTGTCCTGTGTTCTGTATCTGTAACACTGTGTACTACACTCTGTATCTGTAACACTGTGTTCTGCATTCTGTATCTGTAACACTGTGTTCTTCGTTCTGTATCTGTAACACTGTGTTCTGCACTCAGAATCTGTAACACTGTGTTCTGCATTCTGTATCTGTAACACATTGTTCTACATTCTGTATCTGTAACACTGTGTTCTGCATTCTGTATCTGTAACACTGTGTTCTTCGTTCTGTATCTGTAACACTGTGTTCTGCACTCTGTATCTGTAACACTGTGTTCTGCATTCTGTATCTGTAACACTGTGTTCTACATTCTGTATCTGTAACACTGTGTTCTGCATTCTGTATCTGTAACACTGTGTTCTTCGTTCTGTATCTGTAACACTGTGTTCTGCACTCTGTATCTGTAACACTGTGTTCTGCATTCTGTATCTGTAACACTGTGTTCTACATTCTGTATCTGTAACACTGTGTTCTGCGCTCTGTATCTGTAACACTGTGTTCTGCACTCTGTATCTGTAACACTGTGTTCTGCGTTCTGTATCTGTAACACTGTGTCCTGCGCTCTGTATCTGTAACACTGTGTTCTGCACTCTGTATCTGTAACACTGTGTTCTGCGTTCTGTATCTGTAACACTGTGTCCTGGGTTCTGTATCTGTAACACTGTGTTCTGCGTTCTGTATCTGTAACACTGTGTTCTGCACTCTGTATCTGTAACACTGTGTTCTGCGTTCTGTATCTGTAACACTGTGTTCTGCGCTCAGTATCTGTAACACTGTGTTCTGCACTCTGTATCTGTAACAATGTGTTCTGCGCTCAGTATCTGTAACACTGTATTCTGCACTCTGTATCTGTAACACTGTGTTCTGCGTTCTGTACCTGTAACACTGTGTCCTGCGTTCTGCATCTGTAACACTGTGTTCTGCGTTCTGTATCTGTATCACTGTGTCCTGCGTTCTGTATCTGTAACACTGTGTTCTGCGTTCTGTATCTGTAATACTGAGTTCTGCGTTCTGTATCTGTAACACTGTGTTCTGCGTTCTGTATCTGTAACACTGTGTCCTGCGTTCTGTATCTGTAACACTGTGTTCTGCGTTCTGTAGCTGTAACACTGTGTTCTGCGTTCTGTATCTGTATCACTGTGTCCTGCGTTCTGTATCTGTAACACTGTGTTCTGCGTTCTGTATCTGTAACACTGTGTTCTGCGTTCTGTATCTGTAACACCCTGTTCGGCATTCTGTATCTGTAACATAGTGTTCTGCACTCTGTATCTATAACACCGTGTTCTGCGTTCTGTATCTGTAACACTGTGTCCTGCGTTCTGTATCTGTAACACTGTGTCCTGCACTCTGTATCTGTAACATAGTGTTCTGCTTTCTGTATCTGTAACACTGTGTTCTACACGCTATATCTGTAACACTGGGTTCTGCACTCAGTATCTGTAACACTGTGTTCTGCGCTCTGTATCTGTAACACTGTGTTCTGCACTCAGTATCTGTAACACTGTGTTCTGCGTACTGTATCTATAACACCGTGTTCTGCGTTCTGTATCTGTAACACTGTGTCCTGTGTTCTGTATCTGTAACACTGTGTCCTGCACTCTGTATCTGTAACACTGTGTTCTGCATTCTGTATCTGTAACACTGTGTTCTTCGTTCTGTATCTGTAACACTGTGTTCTGCACTCTGTATCTGTAACACTGTGTTCTGCATTCTGTATCTGTAACACTGTGTTCTACATTCTGTATCTGTAACACTGTGTTCTGCATTCTGTATCTGTAACACTGTGTTCTTCGTTCTGTATCTGTAACACTGTGTTCTGCACTCTGTATCTGTAACACTGTGTTCTGCATTCTGTATCTGTAACACTGTGTTCTACATTCTGTATCTGTAACACTGTGTTCTGCATTCTGTATCTGTAACACTGTGTCCTGCGTTCTGTATCTGTAACACTGTGTTCTGCGTTCTGTAGCTGTAACACTGTGTTCTGCGTTCTGTATCTGTAACACTGTGTCCTGCGTTCTGTATCTGTAACACTGTGTTCTGCGTTCTGTAGCTGTAACACTGTGTTCTGCGTTCTGTATCTGTATCACTGTGTCCTGCGTTCTGTATCTGTAACACTGTGTTCTGCGTTCTGTATCTGTAGCACTGTGTTCTGCGTTCTGTATCTGTAACACCCTGTTCTGCATTCTGTATCTGTAACATAGTGTTCTGCACTCTGTATCTATAACACCGTGTTCTGCGTTCTGTATCTGTAACACTGTGTCCTGCGTTCTGTATCTGTAACACTGTGTCCTGCACTCTGTATCTGTAACATAGTGTTCTGCTTTCTGTATCTGTAACACTGTGTTCTACACTCTATATCTGTAACACTGGGTTCTGCACTCAGTATCTGTAACACTGTGTTCTGCGCTCTGTATCTCTAACACTGTGTTCTGCACTCAGTATCTGTAACACTGTGTTCTGCGTTCTGTATCTATAACACCGTGTTCTGCGTTCTGTATCTGTAACACTGTGTCCTGTGTTCTGTATCTGTAACACTGTGTCCTGCACTCTGTATCTGTAACACTGTGTTCTGCATTCTGTATCTGTAACACTGTGTTCTTCGTTCTGTATCTGTAACACTGTGTTCTGCACTCTGTATCTGTAACACTGTGTTCTGCATTCTGTATCTGTAACACTGTGTTCTACATTCTGTATCTGTAACACTGTGTTCTGCATTCTGTATCTGTAACACTGTGTTCTTCGTTCTGTATCTGTAACACTGTGTTCTGCACTCTGTATCTGTAACACTGTGTTCTGCATTCTGTATCTGTAACACTGTGTTCTACATTCTGTATCTGTAACACTGTGTTCTGCATTCTGTATCTGTAACACTGTGTTCTTCGTTCTGTATCTGTAACACTGTGTTCTGCACTCTGTATCTGTAACACTGTGTTCTGCATTCTGTATCTGTAACACTGTGTTCTGCGCTCTGTATCTGTAACACTGTGTTCTGCACTCTGTATCTGTAACACTGTGTTCTGCGTTCTGTATCTGTAACACTGTGTCCTGGGTTCTATATCTGTAACACTGTGTTCTGCGTTCTGTATCTGTAACATAGTGTTCTGCTTTCTGTATCTGTAACACTGTGTTCTACACTCTATATCTGTAACACTGGGTTCTGCACTCAGTATCTGTAACACTGTGTTCTGCGCTCTGTATCTGTAACACTGTGTTCTGCACTCAGTATCTGTAACACTGTGTTCTGCGTTCTGTATCTATAACACCGTGTTCTGCGTTCTGTATCTGTAACACTGTGTCCTGTGTTCTGTATCTGTAACACTGTGTCCTGCACTCTGTATCTGTAACACTGTGTTCTGCATTCTGTATCTGTAACACTGTGTTCTTCGTTCTGTATCTGTAACACTGTGTCCTGCGTTCTGTATCTGTAACACTGTGTGCTGCATTCTGTATCTGTAACACTGTGTTCTACATTCTGTATCTGTAACACTGTGTTCTGCATTCTGTATCTGTAACACTGTGTTCTTCGTTCTGTATCTGTAACACTGTGTTCTGCACTCTGTATCTGTAACACTGTGTTCTGCATTCTGTATCTGTAACACTGTGTTCTACATTCTGTATCTGTAACACTGTGTTCTGCATTCTGTATCTGTAACACTGTGTCCTGCGTTCTGTATCTGTAACACTGTGTTCTGCGTTCTGTAGCTGTAACACTGTGTTCTGCGTTCTGTATCTGTAACACTGTGTCCTGCGTTCTGTATCTGTAACACTGTGTTCTGCGTTCTGTAGCTGTAACACTGTGTTCTGCGTTCTGTATCTGTATCACTGTGTCCTGCGTTCTGTATCTGTAACACTGTGTTCTGCGTTCTGTATCTGTAACATTGTGTTCTGCGTTCTGTATCTGTAACACCCTGTTCTGCATTCTGTATCTGTAACATAGTGTTCTGCACTCTGTATCTATAACACCGTGTTCTGCGTTCTGTATCTGTAACACTGTGTCCTGCGTTCTGTATCTGTAACACTGTGTCCTGCACTCTGTATCTGTAACATAGTGTTCTGCTTTCTGTATCAGTAACACTGTGTTCTACACTCTATATCTGTAACACTGGGTTCTGCACTCAGTATCTGTAACACTGTGTTCTGCGCTCTGTATCTGTAACACTGTGTTCTGCACTCAGTATCTGTAACACTGTGTTCTGCGTTTTGTATCTATAACACCGTGTTCTGCGTTCTGTATCTGTAACACTGTGTCCTGTGTTCTGTATCTGTAACACTGTGTCCTGCACTCTGTATCTGTAACACTGTGTTCTGCATTCTGTATCTGTAACACTGTGTTCTTCGTTCTGTATCTGTAACACTGTGTTCTGCACTCAGAATCTGTAACACTGTGTTCTGCATTCTGTATCTGTAACACTGTGTTCTACATTCTGTATCTGTAACACTGTGTTCTGCATTCTGTATCTGTAACACTGTGTTCTTCGTTCTGTATCTGTAACACTGTGTTCTGCACTCTGTATCTGTAACACTGTGTTCTGCATTCTGTATCTGTAACACTGTGTTCTACATTCTGTATCTGTAACACTGTGTTCTGCATTCTGTATCTGTAACACTGTGTTCTTCGTTCTGTATCTGTAACACTGTGTTCTGCACTCTGTATCTGTAACACTGTGTTCTGCATTCTGTATCTGTAACACTGTGTTCTACATTCTGTATCTGTAACACTGTGTTCTGCGCTCTGTATCTGTAACACTGTGTTCTGCACTCTGTATCTGTAACACTGTGTTCTGCGTTCTGTATCTGTAACACTGTGTCCTGCGCTCTGTATCTGTAACACTGTGTTCTGCACTCTGTATCTGTAACACTGTGTTCTGCGTTCTGTATCTGTAACACTGTGTCCTGGGTTCTGTATCTGTAACACTGTGTTCTGCGTTCTGTATCTGTAACACTGTGTTCTGCACTCTGTATCTGTAACACTGTGTTCTGCGTTCTGTATCTGTAACACTGTGTTCTGCGCTCAGTATCTGTAACACTGTGTTCTGCACTCTGTATCTGTAACAATGTGTTCTGCGCTCAGTATCTGTAACACTGTATTCTGCACTCTGTATCTGTAACACTGTGTTCTGCGTTCTGTACCTGTAACACTGTGTCCTGCGTTCTGCATCTGTAACACTGTGTTCTGCGTTCTGTATCTGTATCACTGTGTCCTGCGTTCTGTATCTGTAACACTGTGTTCTGCGTTCTGTATCTGTAATACTGAGTTCTGCGTTCTGTATCTGTAACACTGTGTTCTGCGTTCTGTATCTGTAACACTGTGTCCTGCGTTCTGTATCTGTAACACTGTGTTCTGCGTTCTGTAGCTGTAACACTGTGTTCTGCGTTCTGTATCTGTATCACTGTGTCCTGCGTTCTGTATCTGTAACACTGTGTTCTGCGTTCTGTATCTGTAACACCCTGTTCGGCATTCTGTATCTGTAACATAGTGTTCTGCACTCTGTATCTATAACACCGTGTTCTGCGTTCTGTATCTGTAACACTGTGTCCTGCGTTCTGTATCTGTAACACTGTGTCCTGCACTCTGTATCTGTAACATAGTGTTCTGCTTTCTGTATCTGTAACACTGTGTTCTACACGCTATATCTGTAACACTGGGTTCTGCACTCAGTATCTGTAACACTGTGTTCTGCGCTCTGTATCTGTAACACTGTGTTCTGCACTCAGTATCTGTAACACTGTGTTCTGCGTACTGTATCTATAACACCGTGTTCTGCGTTCTGTATCTGTAACACTGTGTCCTGTGTTCTGTATCTGTAACACTGTGTCCTGCACTCTGTATCTGTAACACTGTGTTCTGCATTCTGTATCTGTAACACTGTGTTCTTCGTTCTGTATCTGTAACACTGTGTTCTGCACTCTGTATCTGTAACACTGTGTTCTGCATTCTGTATCTGTAACACTGTGTTCTACATTCTGTATCTGTAACACTGTGTTCTGCATTCTGTATCTGTAACACTGTGTTCTTCGTTCTGTATCTGTAACACTGTGTTCTGCACTCTGTATCTGTAACACTGTGTTCTGCATTCTGTATCTGTAACACTGTGTTCTACATTCTGTATCTGTAACACTGTGTTCTGCATTCTGTATCTGTAACACTGTGTCCTGCGTTCTGTATCTGTAACACTGTGTTCTGCGTTCTGTAGCTGTAACACTGTGTTCTGCGTTCTGTATCTGTAACACTGTGTCCTGCGTTCTGTATCTGTAACACTGTGTTCTGCGTTCTGTAGCTGTAACACTGTGTTCTGCGTTCTGTATCTGTATCACTGTGTCCTGCGTTCTGTATCTGTAACACTGTGTTCTGCGTTCTGTATCTGTAGCACTGTGTTCTGCGTTCTGTATCTGTAACACCCTGTTCTGCATTCTGTATCTGTAACATAGTGTTCTGCACTCTGTATCGATAACACCGTGTTCTGCGTTCTGTATCTGTAACACTGTGTCCTGCGTTCTGTATCTGTAACACTGTGTCCTGCACTCTGTATCTGTAACATAGTGTTCTGCTTTCTGTATCTGTAACACTGTGTTCTACACTCTATATCTGTAACACTGGGTTCTGCACTCAGTATCTGTAACACTGTGTTCTGCGCTCTGTATCTCTAACACTGTGTTCTGCACTCAGTATCTGTAACACTGTGTTCTGCGTTCTGTATCTATAACACCGTGTTCTGCGTTCTGTATCTGTAACACTGTGTCCTGTGTTCTGTATCTGTAACACTGTGTCCTGCACTCTGTATCTGTAACACTGTGTTCTGCATTCTGTATCTGTAACACTGTGTTCTTCGTTCTGTATCTGTAACACTGTGTTCTGCACTCTGTATCTGTAACACTGTGTTCTGCATTCTGTATCTGTAACACTGTGTTCTACATTCTGTATCTGTAACACTGTGTTCTGCATTCTGTATCTGTAACACTGTGTTCTTCGTTCTGTATCTGTAACACTGTGTTCTGCACTCTGTATCTGTAACACTGTGTTCTGCATTCTGTATCTGTAACACTGTGTTCTACATTCTGTATCTGTAACACTGTGTTCTGCATTCTGTATCTGTAACACTGTGTTCTTCGTTCTGTATCTGTAACACTGTGTTCTGCACTCTGTATCTGTAACACTGTGTTCTGCATTCTGTATCTGTAACACTGTGTTCTGCGCTCTGTATCTGTAACACTGTGTTCTGCACTCTGTATCTGTAACACTGTGTTCTGCGTTCTGTATCTGTAACACTGTGTCCTGGGTTCTATATCTGTAACACTGTGTTCTGCGTTCTGTATCTGTAACACTGTGTTCTGCACTCTGTATCTGTAACACTGTGTTCTGCGTTCTGTATCTGTAACACTGTGTTCTGCGCTCAGTATCTGTAACACTGTGTTCTGCACTCTGTATCTGTAACACTGTGTTCTGCGCTCAGTATCTGTAACACTGTGTTCTGCACTCTGTATCTGTAACACTGTGTTCTGCATTCTGTACCTATAACACTGTGTCCTGCGTTCTGTATCTGTAACACTGTGTTCTGCGTTCTGTATCTGTAATACTGAGTTCTGTGTTCTGTATCTGTAACACTGTGTTCTGCGTTCTGTATCTGTAACACTGTGTCCTGCGTTCTGTATCTGTAACACTGTGTTCTGCGTTCTGTAGCTGTAACACTGTGTTCTGCGTTCTGTATCTGTATCACTGTGTCCTGCGTTCTGTATCTGTAACACTGTGTTCTGCGTTCTGTATCTGTAACACTGTGTTCTGCGTTCTGTATCTGTAACACCCTGTTCTGCATTCTGTATCTGTAACATAGTGTTCTGCACTCTGTATCTATAACACCGTGTTCTGCGTTCTGTATCTGTAACACTGTGTCCTGCGTTCTGTATCTGTAACACTGTGTCCTGCACTCTGTATCTGTAACATAGTGTTCTGCTTTCTGTATCTGTAACACTGTGTTCTACACTCTATATCTGTAACACTGGGTTCTGCACTCAGTATCTGTAACACTGTGTTCTGCGCTCTGTATCTGTAACACTGTGTTCTGCACTCAGTATCTGTAACACTGTGTTCTGCGTTCTGTATCTATAACACCGTGTTCTGCGTTCTGTATCTGTAACACTGTGTCCTGTGTTCTGTATCTGTAACACTGTGTCCTGCACTCTGTAACTGTAACACTGTGTTCTGCATTCTGTATCTGTAACACTGTGTTCTTCGTTCTGTATCTGTAACACTGTGTTCTGCACTCTGTATCTGTAACACTGTGTTCTGCATTCTGTATCTGTAACACTGTGTGCTACATTCTGTATCTGTAACACTGTGTTCTGCATTCTGTATCTGTAACACTGTGTTCTTCGTTCTGTATCTGTAACACTGTGTTCTGCACTCTGTATCTGTAACACTGTGTTCTGCATTCTGTATCTGTAACACTGTGTTCTACATTCTGTATCTGTAACACTGTGTTCTGCATTCTGTATCTGTAACACTGTGTTCTGCGTTCTGTATCTGTAACACTGTGTTCTGCACTCTGTATCTGTAACACTGTGTTCTGCATTCTGTATCTGTAACACTGTGTTCTGCGCTCTGTATCTGTAACACTGTGTTCTGCACTCTGTATCTGTAACACTGTGTTCTGCGTTCTGTATCTGTAACACTGTGTCCTGGGTTCTGTATCTGTAACACTGTGTTCTGCGTTCTGTATCTGTAACACTGTGTTCTGCACTCTGTATCTGTAACACTGTGTTCTACATTCTGTATCTGTAACACTGTGTTCTGCATTCTGTATCTGTAACACTGTGTTCTTCGTTCTGTATCTGTAACACTGTGTTCTGCACTCTGTATCTGTAACACTGTGTTCTGCATTCTGTATCTGTAACACTGTGTTCTACATTCTGTATCTGTAACACTGTGTTCTGCATTCTGTATCTGTAACACTGTGTTCTTCGTTCTGTATCTGTAACACTGTGTTCTGCACTCTGTATCTGTAACACTGTGTTCTGCATTCTGTATCTGTAACACTGTGTTCTGCGCTCAGTATCTGTAACACTGTGTTCTGCACTCTGTAGCTGTAACACTGTGTTCTGCGCTCAGTATCTGTAACACTGTGTTCTGCACTCTGTATCTGTAACACTGTGTTCTGCATTCTGTACCTATAACACTGTGTCCTGCGTTCTGTATCTGTAACACTGTGTTCTGCACTCTGTATCTGTAACACTGTGTTCTGCATCCTGTACCTATAACACTGTGTCCTGCGTTCTGCATCTGTAACACTGTGTTCTGCATTCTGTATCTGTATCACTGTGTTCTGCGTTCTATATCTGTAACACTGTGTTCTGCACTCTATATCTGTAACACTGGGTTCTGCACTCAGTATCTGTAACACTGTGTTCTGCACTCTGTATCTGTAACTCTGTGTTCTGCATTCTGTATCTGTAACACTGTGTTCTGCACTCTGTATCTGTAACACTGTGTTCTGCGTTCTGTACCTATAACACTGTGTCCTGCGTTCTGCATCTGTAACACTGTGTTCTGCGTTCTGTATCTGTAACACTGTGTTCTGCGCTCAGTATCTGTAACACTGTGTTCTGCACTCTGTATCTGTAATACTGTGTTCTGCGTTCTGTATCTGTAACACTGTGTTCTGCGTTCTGTATCTGTAACACTGTGTCCTGCGTTCTGTATCTGTAACACTGTGTTCTGCGTTCTGTAGCTGTAACACTGTGTTCTGCGTTCTGTATCTGTAACATTGTGTTCTGCACTCTGTATCTGTAACACTGTGTTCTGCATTCTGTATCTGTAACACTGTGTTCTGCGTTCTGTACCTGTAACATTGTGTTCTGCGTTCTGTATCTGTAACACTGTGTTCTGCGTTCTGTATCTGTTACACTGTGTTCTGCATTCTGTTTTCCCTTTGCACAACTTGTATATGGAAAGGTCTGTGTGAATGGCACACACAAGCTTTTCACTGTATTTTGATACAAGTGACAATAATAAACATACTAACAATGCTGATTGCCAAGATTATGAAAGTATTTACCTGGGAAATTGACCAGTATGATAAGCTAACTTTCTACTCTGAAATAGGGATAAATGCAGATACCTCCATTACAGGCCAATGGAAACTACACTAGATGTTCAGTAAGTGTCAAACTTGCCTGTTTGTAACAAGCCTGTGTTAGCTAGGGATTGGCCCGCTTAAGGACATTTGTGCTCTTCCACTCACTGCCATTTGGCAACATGGCGCTGGCTGATGAGGTCACAGTGCCAGTGGAGTACAATCTATCATGGTCTTTTGGTTGGCCGGCTTGCCAATGAATTGGATCCTGATCGGTGCCATGGGATCAGTGGAAGTGTGCTGCAGGGAGAGACAGCTGAGCACGCATTTTATTTGTAACCGGCTGCAACTTTTCGGGTTTACTGAATGCTTAGTGTTTGTCTTGTAAATAAAAGGTTAACTTATTTACCAGCAGTGAGTGTCGCTGTTCCCATTCACCAAACCTGAGAACCTGATTTCACACAAGAACTGATGCTGCAAGCAGGTTTTGGTAACTGAACAGGATTAATATGATTAAAGGCAAAAATAAGAGTGAGAATTCCCCCCACCATATGAGGACTGCTGAGACCCGGGGTGGACCGACAACTGTGCATGACGTGGCTACTGGCCAACAGACTGGAGTCCCACAGGCTGAAATTGGGACAGCACATCATGCGTACTTAACAAGAGAGAAAGGGGAGCCAGAGGGGTGGGGGAGGCTGGAGAAGAGGAACAGAGAAGGACCTGGGGAGAATAATGCAATGGGATTCACCAAGACTACCATCAGACACTTCTCCACTAAGGAACTGGCAGAGCAGGGAGACAGGATTAGGCTGAAACCAAGAGACTCCCTGCCCACGTGGTGGGTGACGGGGAGCTGCTGGAGTGATTTTGTCCAGCAGAGAGGTGGGTGTCCTGGGGGTGCTGTCATCCTGTTACGAGTGTAACCATGTCCTGAGAGTTACACATGGCCATGGGCAGAGTGATAGTGGTAGTTTAGTCAGGTATCCCTCACTCTTCCAGTGGGATTTGAAGCCCTGGGAGGAGTGGAGTAAGGGGACCAGAGCCCTTTCCCTATGGGGATCTGTGACCAAAGTGACAACCCGCTGGAGGGTCATGGGTGGGGTATTCAGTTAAAGCAGCAGCTCTCCATGAAAAGGGATTGGTGCTGCCCTTATTGGGACCCACAATAGAGGGTCAGATTATTGGAGATATTAGAGTATGTGAGGAGAGGTAGACAAGCTGCCGGGGGTGGGGGGGCTGGACCCGTGAGGAAATGCTTTTTGGCATGGGGCAGATCTGGGTTCCCAAGGAAGTATGTAGATGAGATTCCCACTCCCACCCTCTGCACCATGTTCTGCTAGAAGAAGAGGGACAAAGAGCCTGTTAGAGGAGAAGATTCACTCTCAAGTCCTCCCCACTGGAGATTCCTTCAGCCCCACACAACAGGATCCCTCCCATTTTGCTCAGGATTCCCTATATCCCTCACTGGAGGTTCTGCAAAAGACACTGGCAGGGGATGGGCCCTCCTGTAGGGATGGGGTCTAAGCTCCAGATGGATATGCTCGGCAGCCCTTTCCCAGACAGGGACCTACCCATCGCAGTACACTGGGGGAAGGAAATCTGTAGCATTGGATAACGCCAGTGGGCACTGATGCTGTGCACACCGTTGTTCCAGTTAACCCTGATAGCTGGCAGGGTCCCAGGGGTTGTTGTTCACTTCTCCCCACCCAGGAGGTTACTTCCCAGGCGGTCATGGGATCAGGACACGATTGTCTTGGTGGTGGCCTCCCGAGTGAATTCTGGGTATGAATGTACAGAGGGGTAGACTCCTGCAAGCAAGCAAGAGTCGTTTCACATTTGGGGTGGGGGTGGGGGGGGCCAAGGGAGAAGGTATTGGTGGGATTGGTCATGTGGGAACCTCACTGATCCTGCCAAACCCTCACCACGGTATCTAACACCATGCCGTGCAGGATCCCAGAAGGCACCAAGATAATCAGGGAAAATGGAGGCCGGGTGCTGGGGGTCATGCACCCCATACAGCCGCTCGGAGCGGCCAGTCGAACACATGGCCATCGACTGGAGACAGCTGATCGGGTATGTATCGCCCCTCACAGAGACTGTCCCAGGTGTATTGAGGACATAAGGATAGAGAGGGAACACATTAGCACTTGGTAGAGCGCCTTCTTCACCATTTCCTCTGAGTCCAGAGTCACGGGGCCAGAAAGCTTTTAGCTGGGAGGGTAGACACTACACTTTTCCACAGGGGTACGTCCACAGTCCCACTTTGTGCCACAGCATGATTGCTCAGGACCTGCAAGGGATACATTGTCTCTGTATCCCACTACATAGACACCATAGGAACCCTCAGAGAGGTAGTGAGGCAGGCCCTGGATAAGGTGATCAGCTTCCTGCAGGAAAGGAGTTGGTCCATCAATCCCGACAAGATACAGAGAACCAGCATGAATGGCCTGTTCATGGGCATGTGTTGGCACCTGCTCAGTAGGAGATGCCAGACTGGGCCAAGCTCGGGATCTTTGGTGCTGCTGTCCTCACCTACAAACAGGAGATGCAGTGCATTGTGGGGCGTCAGCACGTCCCCCACCTGACAATGATGCTGCACCCCCTGTACCAGGTCCCCCACCTGACAATGATGCTGCACCCCCTGTACCAGGTCTCCCACCTGATAATGATGCTGCACCCCCTGTACCAGGTCCCCCACCTGACAATGATGCTGCACCCCCTGTACCAGGTCTCCCACCTGACAATGATGCTGCACCCCCTGTACCAGGTCTCCCACCTGACAATGATGCTGCACCCCCTGTACCAGGTCCACCACCTGACAATGATGCTGCACCCCCTGTACCAGGTCCACCACCTGACAATGATGCTGCACCCCCTGTACCAGGTCCACCACCTGACAATGATGCTGCACCCCCTGTACCAGGTCTCCTACCTGACAATGATGCTGCACCCCCTGTACCAGGTCCACCACCTGACAATGATGCTGCACCCCCTGTACCAGCTCTCCTACCTGACAATGATGCTGCACCCCCTGTACCAGGTCCCCCACCTGACAATGATGCTGCACCCCCTGTACCAGGTCCCCCACCTGACAATGATGCTGCACCCCCTGTACCAGGTCCCCCACCTGACAATGATGCTGCACCCCCTGTACCAGGTCCCCCACCTGACAATGATGCTGCACCCCCTGTACCAGGTCCACCACCTGACAATGATGCTGCACCCCCTGTACCAGGTCCCCCACCTGACAATGATGCTGCACCCCCTGTACCAGGTCTCCCACCTGACAATGATGCTGCACCCCCTGTACCAGGTCCCCCACCTGACAATGATGCTGCACCCCCTGTACCAGGTCCCCCACCTGACAATGATGCTGCACCCCCTGTACCAGGTCCCCCACCTGACAATGATGCTGCACCCCCTGTACCAGGTCCACCACCTGACAATGATGCTGCACCCCCTGTACCAGGTCCCCCACCTGACAATGATGCTGCACCCCCTGTACCAGGTCTCCCACCTGACAATGATGCTGCACCCCCTGTACCAGGTCCCCCACCTGACAATGATGCTGCACCCCCTGTACCAGGTCCCCCACCTGACAATGATGCTGCACCCCCTGTACCAGCTCTCCCACCTGACAATGATGCTGCACCCCCTGTACCAGGTCCCCCACCTGACAATGATGCTGCACCCCCTGTACCAGCTCTCCCACCTGACAATGATGCTGCACCCCCTGTACCAGCTCTCCCACCTGACAATGATGCTGCACCCCCTGTACCAGGTCCCCACCTGACAATGATGCTGCACCCCCTGTACCAGGTCCCCCACCTGACAATGATGCTGCACCCCCTGTACCAGGTCCCCCACCTGACAATGATGCTGCACCCCCTGTACCAGGTCCCCCACCTGACAATGATGCTGCACCCCCTGTACCAGGTCCCCCACCTGACAATGATGCTGCACCCCCTGTACCAGCTCTCCCACCTGACAATGATGCTGCACCCCCTGTACCAGGTCCCCCACCTGACAATGATGCTGCACCCCCTGTACCAGTTCTCCCACCTGACAATGATGCTGCACCCCCTGTACCAATTCCCCCACCTGACAATGATGCTGCACCCCCTTTACCAATTCCCCCACCTGACAATGATGCTGCACCCCCTGTACCAGGTCCACCACCTGACAATGATGCTGCACTCCCTGTACCAGGTCTCCCACCTGACAATGATGCTGCACCCCCTGTACCAGCTCTCCCACCTGACAATGATGCTGCACCCCCTGTACCAGCTCTCCCACCTGACAATGATGCTGCACCCCCTGTACCAGCTCTCCCACCTGACAATGATGCTGCACCCCCTGTACCAGGTCCCCACCTGACAATGATGCTGCACCCCCTGTACCAGGTCTCCCACCTGAAAATGATGCTGCACCCCCTGTACCAGGACCCCCAACTGACAATGATGCTGCACCCCCTGTACCAGGTCTCCCACCTGACAATGATGCTGCACCCCCTGTACCAGGTCCCCGCCCTGACAATGATGCTGCACCCCCTGTACCAGGTCCCCCACCTGACAATGATGCTGCACCCCCTGTACCAGGTCTCCCACCTGACAATGATGCTGCACACCCTGTACCAGGTCCCCCACCTGACAATGATGCTGCACCCCCTGTACCAGCTCTCCCACCTGACAATGATGCTGCACCCCCTGTATCAGGTCCCCCACCTGACAATGATGCTGCACCCCCTGTACCAGGTCCCCGCCCTGACAATGATGCTGCACCCCCTGTACCAGGTCCCCCACCTGACAATGATGCTGCACCCCCTGTACCAGGTCTCCCACCTGACAATGATGCTGCACACCCTGTACCAGGTCCCCCACCTGACAATGATGCTGCACCCCCTGTACCAGCTCTCCCACCTGACAATGATGCTGCACCCCCTGTACCAGCTCTCCCACCTGACAATGATGCTGCACCCCCTGTACCAGCTCTCCCACCTGACAATGATGCTGCACCCCCTGTACCAGCTCTCCCACCTGATAATGATGCTGCACCCCCTGTACCAGGTCCCCCACCTGACAATGATGCTGCACCCCCTGTACCAGCTCTCCCACCTGACAATGATGCTGCACCCCCTGTACCAGCTCTCCCACCTGACAATGATGCTGCACCCCCTGTACCAGCTCTCCCACCTGACAATGATGCTGCACCCCCTGTACCAGCTCTCCCACCTGACAATGATGCTGCACCCCCTGTACCAGCTCTCCCACCTGATAATGATGCTGCACCCCCTGTACCAGCTCTCCCACCTGACAATGATGCTGCACCCCCTGTACCAGCTCTCCCACCTGACAATGATGCTGCACCCCCTGTACCAGGTCCCCCAACTGACAATGATGCTGCACCCCCTGTACCAGGTCTCCCACCTGACAATGATGCTGCACCCCCTGTACCAGCTCTCCCACCTGACAATGATGCTGCACCCCCTGTACCAGGTCTCCCACCTGACAATGATGCTGCACCCCCTGTACCAGGTCCCCCACCTGACAATGATGCTGCACCCCCTGTACCAGGTCCCCCACCTGACAATGATGCTGCACACCCTGTACCAGGTCTCCCACCTGACAATGATGCTGCACCCCCTGTACCAGGTCTCCCACCTGACAATGATGCTGCACCCCCTGTACCAGGTCCCCCACCTGACAATGATGCTGCACCCCCTGTACCAGGTCCCCCACCTGACAATGATGCTGCACCCCCTGTACCAGGTCTCCCACCTGACAATGATGCTGCACCCCCTGTACCAGGTCCCCCACCTGACAATGATGCTGCACCCCCTGTACCAGGTCCCCCACCTGACAATGATGCTGCACCCCCTGTACCAGGTCCCCCACCTGACAATGATGCTGCACCCCCTGTACCAGGTCCCCCACCTGACAATGATGCTGCACCCCCTGTACCAGCTCTCCCACCTGACAATGATGCTGCACCCCCTGTACCAGGTCCCCCACCTGACAATGATGCTGCACCCCCTGTACCAGCTCTCCCACCTGAGAAATGATGCTGCACCCCCTGTACCAGGTACCCCACCTGACAATGATGCTGCACCCCCTGTACCAGGTCCCCCACCTGACAATGATGCTGCACCCCCTGTACCAGCTCTCCCACCTGATAATGATGCTGCACCCCCTGTACCAGGTCCACCACCTGACAATGATGCTGCACTCCCTGTACCAGGTCTCCCACCTGACAATGATGCTGCACCCCCTGTACCAGCTCTCCCACCTGACAATGATGCTGCACCCCCTGTACCAGCTCTCCCACCTGACAATGATGCTGCACCCCCTGTACCAGGTCCCCCAACTGACAATGATGCTGCACCCCCTGTACCAGGTCTCCCACCTGACAATGATGCTGCACCCCCTGTACCAGGTCTCCCACCTGAAAATGATGCTGCACCCCCTGTACCAGGACCCCCAACTGACAATGATGCTGCACCCCCTGTACCAGGTCTCCCACCTGACAATGATGCTGCACCCCCTGTACCAGGTCCCCCACCTGACAATGATGCTGCACCCCCTGTACCAGGTCCCCCACCTGACAATGATGCTGCACCCCCTGTACCAGGTCTCCCACCTGACAATGATGCTGCACACCCTGTACCAGGTCCCCCACCTGACAATGATGCTGCACCCCCTGTACCAGCTCTCCCACCTGACAATGATGCTGCACCCCCTGTACCAGCTCTCCCACCTGACAATGATGCTGCACCCCCTGTACCAGCTCTCCCACCTGACAATGATGCTGCACCCCCTGTACCAGCTCTCCCACCTGATAATGATGCTGCACCCCCTGTACCAGGTCCCCCACCTGACAATGATGCTGCACCCCCTGTACCAGCTCTCCCACCTGACAATGATGCTGCACCCCCTGTACCAGCTCTCCCACCTGACAATGATGCTGCACCCCCTGTACCAGCTCTCCCACCTGACAATGATGCTGCACCCCCTGTACCAGCTCTCCCACCTGACAATGATGCTGCACCCCCTGTACCAGCTCTCCCACCTGATAATGATGCTGCACCCCCTGTACCAGCTCTCCCACCTGACAATGATGCTGCACCCCCTGTACCAGCTCTCCCACCTGACAATGATGCTGCACCCCCTGTACCAGGTCCCCCAACTGACAATGATGCTGCACCCCCTGTACCAGGTCTCCCACCTGACAATGATGCTGCACCCCCTGTACCAGCTCTCCCACCTGACAATGATGCTGCACCCCCTGTACCAGGTCTCCCACCTGACAATGATGCTGCACCCCCTGTACCAGGTCCCCCACCTGACAATGATGCTGCACCCCCTGTACCAGGTCCCCCACCTGACAATGATGCTGCACCCCCTGTACCAGGTCTCCCACCTGACAATGATGCTGCACCCCCTGTACCAGGTCTCCCACCTGACAATGATGCTGCACCCCCTGTACCAGGTCCCCCACCTGACAATGATGCTGCACCCCCTGTACCAGGTCCCCCACCTGACAATGATGCTGCACCCCCTGTACCAGGTCTCCCACCTGACAATGATGCTGCACCCCCTGTACCAGGTCTCCCACCTGACAATGATGCTGCACCCCCTGTACCAGGTCCCCCACCTGACAATGATGCTGCACCCCCTGTACCAGGTCCCCCACCTGACAATGATGCTGCACCCCCTGTACCAGGTCCCCCACCTGACAATGATGCTGCACCCCCTGTACCAGCTCTCCCACCTGACAATGATGCTGCACCCCCTGTACCAGGTCCCCCACCTGACAATGATGCTGCACCCCCTGTACCAGCTCTCCCACCTGACAATGATGCTGCACCCCCTGTACCAGGTACCCCCACCTGACAATGATGCTGCACCCCCTGTACCAGGTCCCCCACCTGACAATGATGCTGCACCCCCTGTACCAGCTCTCCCACCTGATAATGATGCTGCACCCCCTGTACCAGCTCTCCCACCTGACAATGATGCTGCACCCCCTGTACCAGCTCTCCCACCTGACAATGATGCTGCACCCCCTGTACCAGGTCCCCCACCTGACAATGATGCTGCACCCCCTGTACCAGCTCTCCCACCTGACAATGATGCTGCACCCCCTGTACCAGCTCTCCCACCTGACAATGATGCTGCACCCCCTGTACCAGCTCTCCCACCTGATAATGATGCTGCACCCCCTGTACCAGCTCTCCCACCTGATAATGATGCTGCACCCCCTGTACCAGCTCTCCCACCTGACAATGATGCTGCACCCCCTGTACCAGGTCCCCCACCTGACAATGATGCTGCACCCCCTGTACCAGGCCTCCCACCTGACAATGATGCTGCACCCCCTGTACCAGGTCTCCCACCTGACAATGATGCTGCACCCCCTGTACCAGGTCCCCCACCTGACAATGATGCTGCACCCCCTGTACCAGGTCTCCCACCTGACAATGATGCTGCACCCCCTGTACCAGCTCTCCCACCTGACAATGATGCTGCACCCCCAGTACCAGGTCCCCCACCTGACAATGATGCTGCACCCCCTGTACCAGGTCTCCCACCTGACAATGATGCTGCACCCCCTGTACCAGCTCTCCCACCTGACAATGATGCTGCACCCCCTGTACCAGGTCCCCCACCTGACAATGATGCTGCACCCCCTGTACCAGGTCTCCCACCTGACAATGATGCTGCACCCCCTGTACCAGGTCCCCCACCTGACAATGATGCTGCACCCCCTGTACCAGGTCCCCCACCTGACAAAGATGCTGCACCCCCTGTACCAGGTCCCCCACATGACAATGATGCTGCACCCCCTGTACCAGGTCTCCCACCTGACAATGATGCTGCACCCCCTGTACCAGCTCTCCCACCTGACAATGATGCTGCACCCCCTGTACCAGGTCCCCCACCTGACAATGATGCTGCACCCCCTGTACCAGGTCCCCCACCTGACAATGATGCTGCACCCCCTGTACCAGCTCTCCCACCTGACAATGATGCTGCACCCCCTGTACCAGGTCTCCTACCTGACAATGATGCTGCACCCCCTGTACCAGCTCTCCCACCTGACAATGATGCTGCACCCCCTGTACCAGGTCCCCCACCTGACAATGATGCTGCACCCCCTGTACCAGCTCTCCCACCTGACAATGATGCTGCACCCCCAGTACCAGCTCTCCCACCTGACAATGATGCTGCACCCCCTGTACCAGGTCTCCTACCTGACAATGATGCTGCACCCCCTGTACCAGCTCTCCCACCTGACAATGATGCTGCACCCCCTGTACCAGGTCCCCCACCTGACAATGATGCTGCACCCCCTGTACCAGCTCTCCCACCTGACAATGATGCTGCACCCCCTGTACCAGCTCTCCCACCTGACAATGATGCTGCACCCCCTGTACCAGCTCTCCCACCTGACAATGATGCTGCACCCCCTGTACCAGGTCCCCCACCTGACAATGATGCTGCACCCCCTGTACCAATTCCCCCACCTGACAATGATGCTGCACCCCCTGTACCAGGTCCCCCACCTGACAATGATGCTGCACCCCCTGTACCAGGTCCCCCACCTGACAATGATGCTGCACCCCCTGTACCAGGTCCCCCACCTGACAATGATGCTGCACCCCCTGTACCAGCTCTCCCACCTGACAATGATGCTGCACCCCCTGTACCAGGTCCCCCACCTGACAATGATGCTGCACCCCCTGTACCAGCTCTCCCACCTGACAATGATGCTGCACCCCCTGTACCAGGTCCCCCACCTGACAATGATGCTGCACCCCCTGTACCAGGTCCCCCACCTGACAATGATGCTGCACCCCCTGTACCAATTCCCCCACCTGACAATGATGCTGCACCCCCTGTACCAGGTCCCCCAACTGACAATGATGCTGCACCCCCTGTACCAGCTCTCCCACCTGACAATGATGCTGCACCCCCTGTACCAGGTCCCCCACCTGAAGATGATGCTGCACCCCCTGTACCAGGTCCCCCAACTGACAATGATGCTGTACCCCCTGTACCAATTCCCCCACCTGACAATGATGCTGCACCCCCTGTACCAGGTCCCCCAACTGACAATGATGCTGCACCCCCTGTACCAGGTCCCCCACCTGACAATGATGCTGCACCCCCTGTACCAGGTCTCCCACCTGACAATGATGCTGCACCCCCTGTACCAGGTCCCCCAACGGACAATGATGCTGCACCCCCTGTACCAGCTCTCCCACCTGACAATAATGCTGCACCCCCTGTACCAGGTCTCCCACCTGACAATGATGCTGCACCCCCTGTACCAGCTCTCCCACCTGACAATGATGCTGCACCCCCTGTACCAGGTCTCCCACCTGACAATGATGCTGCACCCCCTGTACCAGCTCTCCCACCTGACAATGATGCTGCACCCCCTGTACCAGGTCTCCCACCTGACAATGATGCTGCACCCCCTGTACCAGGTCCCCCACCTGACAATGATGATGCACCCCCTGTACCAGCTCTCCCACCTGACAATGATGCTGCACCCCCTGTACCAGGTCCCCCACCTGACAATGATGCTGCACCCCCTGTACCAGGTCTCCCACCTGACAATGATGCTGCACCCCCTGTACCAGCTCTCCCACCTGACAATGATGCTGCACCCCCTGTACCAGGTCCCCCAACGGACAATGATGCTGCACCCCCTGTACCAGCTCTCCCACCTGACAATGATGCTGCACCCCCTGTACCAGGTCTCCCACCTGACAATGATGCTGCACCCCCTGTACCAGGTCCCCCACCTGACAATGATGCTGCACCCCCTGTACCAGCTCTCCCACCTGACAATGATGCTGCACCCCCTGTACCAGGTCTCCCACCTGACAATGATGCTGCACCCCCTGTACCAGGTCCCCCACCTGACAATGATGCTGCACCCCCTGTACCAGGTCCCCCACCTGACAATGATGCTGCACCCCCTGTACCAGGTCTCCCACCTGACAATGATGCTGCACCCCCTGTACCAGCTCTCCCACCTGACAATGATGCTGCACCCCCTGTACCAGGTCCCCCACCTGACAATGATGCTGCACCCCCTGTACCAGGTCTCCCCACCTGACAATGATGCTGCACCCCCTGTACCAGGTCTCCCACCTGACAATGATGCTGCACCCCCTGTACCAGCTCTCCCACCTGAAAATGATGCTGCACCCCCTGTACCAGGTCCCCCACCTGACAATGATGCTGCACCCCCTGTACCAGGTCTCCCACCTGACAATGATGCTGCACCCCCTGTACCAGCTCTCCCACCTGACAATGATGCTGCACCCCCTGTACCAGGTCCCCCACCTGACAATGATGCTGCACCCCCTGTACCAGGTCTCCCACCTGACAATGATGCTGCACCCCCTGTACCAGCTCTCCCACCTGACAATGATGCTGCACCCCCTGTACCAGGTCCCCCACCTGACAATGATGCTGCACCCCCTGTACCAGGTCTCCCACCTGACAATGATGCTGCACCCCCTGTACCAGCTCTCCCACCTGACAATGATGCTGCACCCCCTGTACCAGGTCCCCCAACTGACAATGATGCTGCACCCCCTGTACCAGCTCTCCCACCTGACAATGATGCTGCACCCCCTGTACCAGGTCTCCCACCTGACAATGATGCTGCACCCCCTGTACCAGGTCCCCCACCTGACAATGATGCTGCACCCCCTGTACCAGGTCCCACACCTGACAATGATGCTCCACCCCCTGTACCAGGTCCCCCACCTGACAATGATGCTGCACCCCCTGTACCAGCTCTCCCACCTGACAATGATGCTGCACCCCCTCTACTAATTCCCCCACCTGACAATGATTCTGCACCCCCTGTACCAGGACCCCCACCTGAAAATGATGCTGCACCCCCTGTACCAGGTCTCCCACCTGACAATGATGCTGCACCCCCTGTACCAGGTCCCCCAACTGACAATGATGCTGCACCCCCTGTACCAGCTCTCCCACCTGACAATGATGCTGCACCCCCTGTACCAGCTCTCCCACCTGACAATGATGCTGCACCCCCTGTACCAGCTCTCCCACCTGACAATGATGCTGCACCCCCTGTACCAGGTCCCCCACCTGACAATGATGCTGCACCCCCTGTACCAGGTCCCCCACCTGACAATGATGCTGCACCCCCTGTACCAGGTCTCCCACCTGACAATGATGCTGCACCCCCTGTACCAGGTCTCCCACCTGACAATGATGCTGCACCCCCTGTACCAGGTCTCCTACCTGACAATGATGCTGCACCCCCTGTACCAGGTCTCGCATCTGACAATGATGCTGCACCCCCTGTACCAGGTCCCCCACCTGACAATGATGCTGCACCCCCTGTACCAGGTCTCCTACCTGACAATGATGCTGCACCCCCCTGTACCAGGTCTCCTACCTGACAATGATGCTGCACCCCCTGTACCAGGTCTCCCACCTGACAATGATGCTGCACCCCCTGTACCAGCTCTCCCACCTGACAATGATGCTGCACCCCCAGTACCAGGTCCCCCACCTGACAATGATGCTGCACCCCCTGTACCAGGTCTCCCACCTGACAATGATGCTGCACCCCCTGTACCAGCTCTCCCACCTGACAATGATGCTGCACCCCCAGTACCAGGTCTCCCACCTGACAATGATGCTGCACCCCCTGTACCAGCTCTCCCACCTGACAATGATACTGCACCCCCTGTACCAGGTCCCCCAACTGACAATGATGCTGCACCCCCTGTACCAGGTCCACCACCTGACAATGATGCTGCACCCCCTCTACCAGGTCTCCCACCTGACAATGATGCTGCACCCCATGTACCAGGTCTCCTACCTGACAATGATGCTGCACCCCCTGTACCAGGTCTCCTACCTGACAATGATGCTGCACCCCCTGTACCAGGTCCACCACCTGACAATGATGCTGCACCCCCTGTACCAGGTCCCCCACCTGACAATGATGCTGCACCCCCTGTACCAGGTCTCCTACCTGACAATGATGCTGCAACCCCTGTACCAGGTCCCCCACCTGACAATGATGCTGCACCCCTGTACCAGGTCTCCCAACTGACAATGATGCTGCACCCCCTGTACCAGCTCTCCCACCAGACAATGATGCTGTACCCCCTGTACCAGGTCCCCCACCTGACAATGATGCTGCACCCCCTGTACCAGGTCTCCCACCTGACAATGATGCTGCACCCCCTGTACCAGGTACCCCACCTGACAATGATGCTGCACCCCCTGTACCAGGTCTCCTACCTGACAATGATGCTGCACCCCCTGTACCAGGTCCCCCACCTGACAATGATGCTGCACCCCCTGTACCAGGTCCACCACCTGACAATGATGCTGCACCCCCTGTACCAGGTCCCCCACCTGACAATGATGCTGCACCCCCTGTACCAGGTCTCCTACCTGACAATGATGCTGCACCCCCTGTACCAGCTCTCCCACCTGACAATGATGCTGCACCCCCTGTACCAGGTCCCCCACCTGACAATGATGCTGCACCCCCTGTACCAGGTCCCCCACCTGACAATGATGCTGCACCCCCCTGTACCAGGTCCCCCCACCTGACAATGATGCTGCACCCCCTGTACCAGCTCTCCCACCTGACAATGATGCTGCACCCCCTGTACCAGGTCCCCCACCTGACAATGATGCTGCAACCCCTGTACCAGGTCCCCCACCTGACAATGATGCTGCACCCCCTGTACCAGGTCCCCCACCTGACAATGATGCTGCACCCCCTGTACCAGCTCTCCCACCTGACAATGATGCTGCACCCCCTGTACCAGGTCCCCCACCTGACAATGATGCTGCACCCCCTGTACCAGCTCTCCCACCTGACAATGATGCTGCACCCCCAGTACCAGGTCCCCCACCTGACAATGATGCTGCACCCCCTGTACCAGGTCTCCCACCTGACAATGATGCTGCACCCCCTGTACCAGCTCTCCCACCTGACAATGATGCTGCACCCCCAGTACCAGGTCTCCCACCTGACAATGATGCTGCACCCCCTGTACCAGCTCTCCCACCTGACAATGATACTGCACCCCCTGTACCAGGTCCCCCAACTGACAATGATGCTGCACCCCCTGTACCAGGTCCACCACCTGACAATGATGCTGCACCCCCTCTACCAGGTCTCCCACCTGACAATGATGCTGCACCCCCTGTACCAGGTCTCCTACCTGACAATGATGCTGCACCCCCTGTACCAGGTCTCCTACCTGACAATGATGCTGCACCCCCTGTACCAGGTCCACCACCTGACAATGATGCTGCACCCCCTGTACCAGGTCCCCCACCTGACAATGATGCTGCACCCCCTGTACCAGGTCTCCTACCTGACAATGATGCTGCAACCCCTGTACCAGGTCCCCCACCTGACAATGATGCTGCACCCCTGTACCAGGTCTCCCACCTGACAATGATGCTGCACCCCCTGTACCAGCTCTCCCACCAGACAATGATGCTGTACCCCCTGTACCAGGTCCCCCACCTGACAATGATGCTGCACCCCCTGTACCAGGTCTCCCACTTGACAATGATGCTGCACCCCCTGTACCAGGTACCCCACCTGACAATGATGCTGCACCCCCTGTACCAGGTCTCCTACCTGACAATGATGCTGCACCCCCTGTACCAGGTCCCCCACCTGACAATGATGCTGCACCCCCTGTACCAGGTCCACCACCTGACAATGATGCTGCACCCCCTGTACCAGGTCCCCCACCTGACAATGATGCTGCACCCCCTGTACCAGGTCTCCTACCTGACAATGATGCTGCACCCCCTGTACCAGCTCTCCCACCTGACAATGATGCTGCACCCCCTGTACCAGGTCCCCCACCTGACAATGATGCTGCACCCCCTGTACCAGGTCCCCCACCTGACAATGATGCTGCACCCCCTGTACCAGGTCCCCCACCTGACAATGATGCTGCACCCCCTGTACCAGCTCTCCCACCTGACAATGATGCTGCACCCCCTGTACCAGGTCCCCCACCTGACAATGATGCTGCAACCCCTGTACCAGGTCCCCCACCTGACAATGATGCTGCACCCCCTGTACCAGGTCCCCCACCTGACAATGATGCTGCACCCCCTGTACCAGCTCTCCCACCTGACAATGATGCTGCACCCCCTGTACCAGGTCCCCCACCTGACAATGATGCTGCACCCCCTGTACCAGCTCTCCCACCTGACAATGATGCTGCACCCCCTGTACCAGGTCCCCCACCTGACAATGATGCTGCACCCCCTGTACCAGGTCCCCCACCTGACAATGATGCTGCACCCCCTGTACCAGCTCTCCCACCTGACAATGATGCTGCACCCCCTGTACCAGGTCCCCCACCTGACAATGATGCTGCACCCCCTGTACCAGGTCCCCCACCTGACAATGATGTTGCACCCCCTGTACCAGGTCCCCCACCTGACAATGATGCTGCACCCCCTGTACCAGCTCTCCCACCTGACAATGATGCTGCACCCCCCTGTACCAGGTCCCCCACCTGACAATGATGCTGCACCCCCTGTACCAGGTCCCCCACCTGACAATGATGCTGCACCCCCTGTACCAGGTCCCCCACCTGACAATGATGCTGCACCCCCTGTACCAGCTCTCCCACCTGACAATGATGCTGCACCCCCTGTACCAGGTCCCCCACCTGACAATGATGCTGCAACCCCTGTGCCTGGTCCCCCACCTGACAATGATGCTGCACCCCCTGTACCAGCTCTCCCACCTGACAATGATGCTGCACCCCCTGTACCAGGTCCCCCACCTGACAATGATGCTGCACCCCCTGTACCAGGTCCCCCACCTGACAATGATGCAGCACCCCCTGTACCAGGTCCCCCACCTGGCAATGATGCTGCACCCCCTGTACCAGCTCTCCCACCTGACAATGATGCTGCACCCCCTGTACCAGCTCTCCCACCTGACAATGATGCTGCACCCCCTGTACCAGGTCCCCCACCTGACAATGATGCTGCACCCCCTGTACCAGCTCTCCCACCTGACAATGATGCTGCACCCACTGTACCAGGTCCCCCACCTGACAATGATGCTGCACCCCCTGTACCAGGTCTCCCACCTGACAATGATGCTGCACCCCCTGTACCAGGTCCCCCAACTGACAATGATGCTGCACCCCCTGTACCAGGTCCCCCACCTGACAATGATGCTGCACCCCCTTTACCAATTCCCCCACCTGACAATGATGCTGCACCCCCTGTACCAGGTCCCCCACCTGACAATGATGCTGCACCCCCTGTACCAGGTCCCCCACCTGACAATGATGCTGCACCCCCTGTACCAGGTCCCCCAACTGACAATGATGCTGCACCCCCTGTACCAGATCTCCCACCTGACAATGATGCTGCACCCCCTGTACCAGGACCCCCACCTGAAAATGATGCTGCACCCCCTGTACCAATTCCCCCACCTGACAATGATGCTGCACCCCCTGTACCAGCTCTCCCACCTGACAATGATGCTGCACCCCCTGTACCAGGACCCCCACCTGAAAATGATGCTGCACCCCCTGTACCAATTCTCCCACCTGACAATGATGCTGCACCCCCTGTACCAGGTCCCCCACCTGACAATGATGCTGCACCCCCTGTACCAGGTCCCCCACCTGACAATGATGCTGCACCCCCTGTACCAGATCTCCCACCTGACAATGATGCTGCACCCCCTGTACCAGGTCCCCCAACTGACAATGATGCTTCACCCCCTGTACCAGCTCTCCCACCTGACAATGATGCTGCACCCCCTGTACCAGGTCCCCCACCTGACAATGATGCTGCACCCCCTGTACCAGCTCTCCCACCTGACAATGATGCTGCACCCCCTGTACCAGGTCCCCCACCTGACAATGATGCTGCACCCCCTGTACCAGGTCCCCCACCTGACAATGATGCTGCACCCCCTGTACCAGGTCCCCCACCTGACAATGATGCTGCACCCCCTGTACCAGGTCTCCCACCTGACAATGATGCTGCACTCCCTGTACCAGGTCTCCCACCTGACAATGATGCTGCACCCCCTGTACCAGGTCTCCTACCTGACAATGATGCTGCACCCCCTGTACCAGCTCTCCCACCTGACAATGATGCTGCACCCCCTGTACCAGGTCCCCCACCTGACAATGATGCTGCACCCCCTGTACCAGCTCTCCCACCTGACAATGATGCTGCAACCCCTGTACCAGGTCTCCTACCTGACAATGATGCTGCACCCCCTGTACCAGGTCTCCCACCTGACAATGATGCTCTACCCCCTGTACCAGGTCCCCCACCTGACAATGATGCTGCACCCCCTGTACCAGGTCCCCCACCTGACAATGATGCTGCACCCCCTGTACCAGCTCTCCTACCTGACAATGATGCTGCACCCCCTGTACCAGGTCCCCCACCTGACAATGATGCTGCACCCCCTGTACCAGGTCTCCTACCTGACAATGATGCTGCACCCCCTGTACCAGGTCCCCCAACTGACAATGATGCTGCACCCCCTGTACCAGGTCCCCCAACTGACAATGATGCTGCACACCCTGTACCAGGTCTCCCAACTGACAATGATGCTGCACCCCCTGTACCAATTCCCCCACCTGACAATGATGCTGCACCCCCTGTACCAGGTCTCCTACCTGACAATGATGCTGCACCCCCTGTACCAGGTCCCCCAACTGACAATGATGCTGCACCCCCTGTACCAGGTCCCCCAACTGACAATGATGCTGCACACCCTGTACCAGGTCTCCCAACTGACAATGATGCTGCACCCCCTGTACCAATTCCCCCACCTGACAATGATGCTGCACCCCCTGTACCAGGTCCCCCACCTGACAATGATGCTGCACCCCCTGTACCAGGTCCCCCACCTGACAATGATGCTGCACCCCCTGTACCAGGTCTCCCACCTGACAATGATGCTGCACCCCCTGTACCAGGTCCCCCACCTGACAATGATGCTGCACCCCCTGTACCAGGTCCCCCACTGACAATGATGCTGCACCCCCTGTACCAGGTCCACCACCTGACAATGATGCTGCACCCCCTGTACCAGGTCCACCACCTGACAATGATGCTGCACCCCCTGTACCAGCTCTCCCACCTGACAATGATGCTGCACCCCCTGTACCAGGTCTCCCACCTGACAATGATGCTGCACCCCCTGTACCAGGTCTCCCACCTGACAATGATGCTGCACCCCCCTGTACCAGGTCTCCCACCTGACAATGATGCTGCACCCCCTGTACCAGGTCCCCCACCTGACAATGATGCTGCACCCCCTGTACCAGGTCTCCCACCTGACAATGATGCTGCACCCCCTGTACCAGGTCCCCCACCTGACAATGATGCTGCACCCCCTGTACCAGGTCCCCCACCTGACAATGATGCTGCACCCCCTGTACCAGGTCTCCCACCTGACAATGATGCTGCACCCCCTGTACCAGGTCCCCCACCTGACAATGATGCTGCACCCCCTGTACCAGGTCCCTCACCTGACAATGATGCTGCACCCCCTGTACCAGGTCCCCCACCTGACAATGATGCTGCACCCCCTGTACCAGGTCCCCCACCTGACAATGATGCTGCACCCCCTGTACCAGGTCCCCCACCTGACAATGATGCTGCACCCCCTGTACCAGGTCCCCCAACTGACAATGATGCTGCACCCCCTGTACTAGCTCTCCCACCTGACAATGATGCTGCACCCCCTGTACCAGCTCTCCCACCTGACAATGATGCTGCACCCCCTGTACCAGGTCCCCCAACTGACAATGATGCTGCACCCCCTGTACCAGCTCTCCCACCTGACAATGATGCTGCACCCCCTGTACCAGCTCTCCCACCTGACAATGATGCTGCACCCCCTGTACCAGGTCTCCCACCTGACAATGATGCTGCACCCCCTGTACCAGGTCCCCCACATGACAATGATGCTGCACCCCCTGTACCAGGTCCCCCACCTGACAATGATGCTGCACCCCCTGTACCAGCTCTCCCACCTGACAATGATGCTGCACCCCCTGTACCAGGTCCCCCACCTGACAATGATGCTGCACCCCCTGTACCAGCTCTCCCACCTGACAATGATGCTGCACCCCCTGTACCAGCTCTCCCACCTGACAATGATGCTGCACCCCCTGTACCAGGTCCCCCACCTGACAATGATGCTGCACCCCCTGTACCAGCTCTCCCACCTGACAATGATGCTGCACCCCCTGTACCAGCTCTCCCACCTGACAATGATGCTGCACCCCCTGTACCAGGTCTCCCACCTGACAATGATGCTGCACCCCCTGTACCAGGTCCCCCACATGACAATGATGCTGCACCCCCTGTACCAGGTCCCCCACCTGACAATGATGCTGCACCCCCTGTACCAGGTCCCCCACATGACAATGATGCTGCACCCCCTGTACCAGGTCCCACACCTGACAATGATGCTGCACCCCCTGTACCAGGTCCCCCACCTGACAATGATGCTGCACCCCCTGTAACAGCTCTCCCACCTGACAATGATGCTGCACCCCCTGTACCAGGTCTCCCACCTGACAATGATGCTGCACCCCCTGTACCTGCTCTCCCACCTGACAATGATGCTGCACCCCCTGTACCAGCTCTCCCACCTGACAATGATGCTGCACCCCCTGTACCAGGTCCCCCAACTGACAATGATGCTGCACCCCCTGTACCAGCTCTCCCACCTGACAATGATGCTGCACCCCCTGTACCAGGTCCCCCACCTGACAATGATGCTGCACCCCCTGTACCAGGTCCCCCACCTGACAATGATGCTGCACCCCCTGTACCAGGTCTCCCACCTGATAATGATGCTGCACCCCCTGTACCAGGTCCCCCCAACTGACAATGATGCTGCACCCCTCTGTACCAGGTCCCCCACCTGACAATGATGCTGCACCCCCTGTACCAGCTCTCCCACCTGACAATGATGCTGCACCCCCTGTACCAGGTCCCCCACCTGACAATGATGCTGCACCCCCTGTACCAGCTCTCCCACCTGACAATGATGCTGCACCCCCTGTACCAGGTCCCCCACCTGACAATGATGCTGCACCCCCTGTACCAGGTCCCCCAACTGACAATGATGCTGCACCCCCCGTACCAGGTCCACTACCTGACAAAGATGCTGCACCCCCTGTACCAGGTCCCCTACCTGACAATGATGCTGCACCCCCCGTACCAGGTCCCCCACCTGACAATGATGCTGCACCCCCTGTACCAGGTCCCCCACCTGACAATGATGCTGCACCCCCTGTACCAGGTCTCCCACCTGACAATTATTCTGCACCCCCTGTACCAGGTCTCCCACCTAAAAATGATGCTGCACACCCTGTACCAGGTCTCCCACCTGACAATGATGCTGCACCCCCTGTACCAGGTCCCCACCTGACAATGATGCTGCACCCCCTGTACCAGGTCCCCCACCTGACAATGATGCTGCACCCCCTGTACCAGGTCCCCCAACTGACAATGATGCTGCACCCCCTGTACCAGGTCCCCCACCTGACAATGATGCTGCACCCCCTGTACCAGGTCTCCCACCTGACAATTATTCTGCACCCCCTGTACCAGGTCTCCCACCTGACAATGATGCTGCACCCCCTGTACCAGGTCCCCCACCTGACAATGATGCTGCACCCCCTGTACCAGGTCCCCCACCTGACAATGATGCTGCACCCCCTGTACCAGGTCTCCCACCTGACAATTATTCTGCACCCCCTGTACCAGGTCTCCCACCTGACAATGATGCTGAACCCCCTGTACCAGGTCCCCACCTGACAATGATGCTGCACCCCCTGTACCAGGTCTCCCACCTGACAATGATGCTGCACCCCCTGTACCAGGTCCCCCACCTGACAATGATGCTGCACCCCCTGTACCAGGTCCCCCAACTGACAATGATGCTGCACCCCCTGTACCAGGTCCCCCACCTGACAATGATGCTGCACCCCCTGTACCAGGTCTCCCACCTGACAATTATTCTGCACCCCCTGTACCAGGTCTCCCACCTGACAATGATGCTGCACCCCCTGTACCAGGTCCCCCACCTGACAATGATGCTGCACCCCCTGTACCAGGTCTCCCACCTGACAATGATGCTGCACCCCCTGTACCAGGTCCCCCACCTGACAATGATGCTGCACCCTCTGTACCAGGTCTCCCACCTGACAATGATGCTGCACCCCCTGTACCAGGTCTCCCACCTGACAATGATGCTGCACTCCCTGTACCAGGTCTCCCATCTGACAATTATTCTGCACCCCCTGTACCAGGTCTCCCACCTGACAATGATGCTGCACCCCCTGTACCAGGTCCCCCACCTGACAATGATGCTGCACCCCCTGTACCAGGTCTCCCACCTGACAATGATGCTGCACCCCCTGTACCAGGTCTCCCATCTGACAATTATTCTGCACCCCCTGTACCAGGTCCCCCACCTGACAATGATGCTGCACCCCCTGTACCAGGTCTCCCACCTGACAATGATGCTGCACCCCCTGTACCAGGTCTCCCATCTGACAATTATTCTGCACCCCCTGTACCAGGACCCCCACCAGACAATGATGCTGCACCCCCTGTACCAGGTCACCCACCTGACAATGATGCTGCACCCCCTGTACCAGGTCTCCCACCTGACAATGATGCTGCACCCCCTGTACCAGGACCCCCACCTGACAATGATGCTGCACCCCCTGTACCAGGACCCCCACCAGACAATGATGCTGCACCCCCTGTACCAGGTCCCCCACCTGACAATGATGCTGCACCCCCTGTACCAGGTCCCCCAACTGACAATGATGCTGCACCCTCTGTACCAGTTCCCACACCTCACAATGATGCTGCACCCCCTGTACCAGGTCCCCCACCTGACAATGATGCTGCACCCCCTGTACCAGGTCCCCCACCTGACAATGATGCTGCACCCCCTGTACCAGGTCCCCCACCTGACAATGATGCTGCACCCCCCTGTACCAGGTCCCCCACCTGACAATGATGCTGCACCCCCTGTACCAGGTCCCCCACCTGACAATGATGCTGCACCCCCAGTACCAGGTCCCCCACCTGACAATGATGCTGCACCCCCTGTACCAGGTCCCCCACCTGACAATGATGCTGCACCCCCTGTACCAGCTCCCCCACCTGACAATGATGCTGCACCCCCTGTACCAGGTCCCCCAACTGACAATGATGCTGCACCCCCTGTACCAGGTCTCCCACCTGACAATGATGCTGCACCCCCTGTACCAGGTCCCCCACCTGACAATGATGCTGCACCCCCTGTACCAGGTCCCCCACCTGACAATGATGCTGCACCCCCTGTACCAGGTCCCCCACCTGACAATGATGCTGCACCCCCTGTACCAGGTCCCCCAACTGACAATGATGCTGCACCCCCTGTACCAGGTCCCCCACCTGACAATGATGCTGCACCCCCTGTACCAGGTCCCCCACCTGACAATGATGCTGCACCCCCTGCACCAGGTCCCCCACCTGACAATGATGCTGCACCCCCTGTACCAGGTCCCCCACCTGACAATGATGCTGCACCCTCTGTACCAGGTCCCCCAACTGACAATGATGCTGCACCCCCTGTACCAGGTCCCCCACCTGACAATGATGCTGCACCCCCTGCACCAGGTCCCCCACCTGACAATGATGCTGCACCCCCTGTACCAGGTCCCCCACCTGACAATGATGCTGCACCCCCTGTACCAGGTCCCCCACCTGACAATGATGCTGCACCCCCTGTACCAGGTCCCCCACCTGACAATGATGCTGCACCCCCTGTACCAGGTCCCCCACCTGACAATGATGCTGCACCCCCTGTACCAGGTCCCCCACCTGACAATGATGCTGCACCCTCTGTACCAGTTCCCACACCTCACAATGATGCTGCACCCCCTGTACCAGGTCTCCCACCTGACAATGATGCTGCACCCCCTGTACCAGGTCTCCCACCTGACAATGATGCTGCACCCCCTGTACCAGGTCCCCCACCTGACAATGATGCTGCACCCCCTGTACCAGGTCTCCCACCTGACAATGATGCTGCACCCCCTGTACCAGGACCCCCACCTGAAAATGATGCTGCACCCCCTGTACCAGGTCTCCCACCTGACAATGATGCTGCACCCCCTGTACCAGCTCTCCCACCTGACAATGATGCTGCACCCCCTGTACCAGCTCTCCCACCTGACAATGATGCTGCACCCCCTGTACCAGGTCCCCCACCTGACAATGATGCTGCACCCCCTGTACCAGGACCCCCACCTGAAAATGATGCTGCACCCCCTGTACCAGGTCTCCCACCTGACAATGATGCTGCACCCCCTGTACCAGATCCCCCACCTGACAATGATGCTGCACCCCCTGTACCAGGTCCCCCACCTGACAATGATGCTGCACCCCCTGTACCAGGTCTCCCACCTGACAATGATGCTGCACCCCCTGTACCAGGTCCCCCAACTGACAATGATGCTGCACCCCCTGTACCAGCTCTCCCACCTGACAATGATGCTGCACCCCCTGTACCAGGTCCCCCACCTGACAATGATGCTGCACCCCCTGTACCAGGTCTCCCACCTGACAATGATGCTGCACACCCTGTATCAGGTCCCCCACCTGACAATGATGCTGCACCCCCTGTACCAGGTCCCCCACCTGACAATGATGCTGCACCCCCTGTACCAGGTCCCCCACCTGACAATGATGCTACACCCCCTGTACCAGGTCCCCCACCTGACAATGATGCTGCACCCCCTGTAACAGGTCCCCCAACTGACCATGATGCTGCACACCCTGTATCAGCTCTCCCACCTGACAATGATGCTGCACCCCCTGTACCAGGTCCCCCACCTGACAATGATGCTGCACCCCCTGTACCAGGTCCCCCACCTGACAATGATGCTGCACCCCCTGTACCAGCTCTCCCACCTGACAATGATGCTGCACCCCCCGTACCAGGTCCCCCACCTAACAATGATGCTGCACCCCCTGTACCAGCTCTCCCACCTGACAATGATGCTGCACCCCCTGTACCAGGTCCCCCACCTGACAATGATGCTGCACCCCCTGTACCAGGTCTCCCACCTGATAATGATGCTGCACCCCCTGTACCAGGTCCCCCAACTGACAATGATGCTGCACCCCCTGTACCAGCTCTCCCACCTGACAATGATGCTGCACCCCCTGTACCAGTTCCCACACCTGACAATGATGCTGCACCCCCTGTACCAGCTCTCCCACCTGACAATGATGCTGCACCCCCTGTACCAGGTCCCCCAACTGACAATGATGCTGCACCCCCTGTACCAGGTCCCCCACCTGACAATGATGCTGCACCCCCTGTACCAGCTCTCCCACCTGACAATGATGCTGCACCCCCTGTACCAGCTCTCCCACCTGACAATGATGCTGCACCCCCTGTACCAGCTCTCCCACCTGACAATGATGCTGCACCCCCTGTACCAGCTCTCCCACCTGATAATGATGCTGCACCCCCTGTACCAGGTCCCCCAACTGACAATGATGCTGCACCCCCTGTACCAGCTCTCCCACCTGACAATGATGCTGCACCCCCTGTACCAGGTCTCCCACCTGACAATGATGCTGCACCCCCTGTACCAGGTCCCCCACCTGACAATGATGCTGCACCCCCTGTACCAGGTCCCCCACCTGACAATGATGCTGCACCCCCTGTACCAGCTCTCCCACCTGACAATGATGCTGCACCCCCTGTACCAGTTCCCACACCTGACAATGATGCTGCACCCCCTGTACCAGGTCCCCCACCTGACAATGATGCTGCACCCCCTGTACCAGCTCTCCCACCTGACAATGATGCTGCACCCCCTGTACCAGGTCTCCTACCTGACAATGATGCTGCACCCCCTGTACCAGGTCCCCCACCTGACAATGATGCTGCACCCCCTGTACCAGGTCCCCCACCTGACAATGATGCTGCACCCCCTGTACCAGGTCCCCCACCTGACAATGATGCTGCACCCCCTGTACCAGCTCTCCCACCTGACAATGATGCTGCACCCCCCTGTACCAGGTCTCCCACCTGACAATGATGCTGCACCCCCTGTACCAGGTCCCCCACCTGACAATGATGCTGCACCCCCCTGTACCAGTTCCCACACCTGACAATGATGCTGCACCCCCTGTACCAGGTCCCCCACCTGACAGTGATGCTGCACCCCCTGTACCAGCTCTCCCACCTGACAATGATGCTGCACCCCCTGTACCAGGTCTCCTACCTGACAATGATGCTGCACCCCCTGTACCAGCTCTCCCACCTGACAATGATGCTGCACCCTCTGTACCAGCTCTCCCACCTGACAATGATGCTGCACCCCCTGTACCAGCTCTCCCACCTGACAATGATGCTGCACCCCCTGTACCAGGTCCCCCACCTGACAATGATGCTGCACCCCCTGTACCAGCTCTCCCACCTGACAATGATGCTGCACCCCCTGTACCAGGTCTCCCACCTGACAATGATGCTGCACCCCCTGTACCAGGTCCCCCACCTGACAATGATGCTGCACCCCCTGTACCAGCTCTCCCACCTGACAATGATGCTGCACCCCCTGTACCAGGTCCCCCACCTGACAATGATGCTGCACCCCCTGTACCAGCTCTCCCACCTGACAATGATGCTGCACCCCCTGTACCAGCTCTCCCACCTGACAATGATGCTGCACCCCCTGTACCAGCTCTCCCACCTGACAATGATGCTGCACCCCCTGTACCAGCTCTCCCACCTGACAATGATGCTGCACCCCCTGTAAAAGATCCCCCCACCTGACAATGATGCTGCACCCCCTGTACCAGGTCCCCCACCTGACAATGATGCTGCACCCCCTGTACCAGGTCCCCCACCTGACAATGATGCTGCACCCCCTGTACCAGCTCTCCCACCTGACAATGATGCTGCACACCCTGTACCAGGTCTCACACCTGACAATGATGCTGAACCCCCTGTACCAGGTCCCCCACCTGACAATGATGCTGCACCCCCTGTACCAGGTCCCCCACCTGACAATGATGCTGCACCCCCTGTACCAGGTCCCCCACCTGACAATGATGCTGCACCCCCTGTACCAGGTCTCCCACCTGACAATGATGCTGCACCCCCTGTACCAGGTCCCCCACCTGACAATGATGCTGCACCCCCTGTACCAGGTCCCCCACCTGACAATGATGCTTCACCCCCTGTACCAGGTCCCCCACCTGACAATGATGCTGCACCCCCTGTACCAGGTCTCCCACCTGACAATGATGCTGCACCCCCTGTACCAGGTCTCCCACCTGACAATGATGCTGCACCCCCTGTACCAGGTCTCCCACCTGACAATGATGCTGCACCCCCTGTACCAAGTCTCGCATCTGACAATGATGCTGCACCCCCTGTACCAGGTCCCCCACCTGACAATGATGCTGCACCCCCTGTACCAGGTCCCCCAACTGACAATGATGCTGCACCCCCTGTACCAGGTCCCCCACCTGACAATGATGCTGCACCCCCTGTACCAGCTCTCCCACCTGACAATGATGCTGCACCCCCTGTACCAGGTCCCCCACCTGACAATGATGCTGCACCCCCTGTACCAGGTCTCCCACCTGACAGTGATGCTGCACCCCCTGTACCAGGTCCCCCACCTGACAGTGATGCTGCACCCCCTGTACCAGGTCTCGCATCTGACAATGATGCTGCACCCCCCTGTACCAGATCCCCCACCTGACAGTGATGCTGCACCCCCTGTACCAGGTCCCCCACCTGACAATGATGCTGCACCCCCTGTACCAGGTCCCCCACCTGACAGTGATGCTGCACCCCCTTTACCAGGTCCCCCACCTGACAATGATGCTGCACCCCCTGTACCAGCTCTCCCACCTGACAATGATGCTGCACCCCCTGTACCAGGTCCCCCACCTGACAATGATGCTGCACCCCCTGTACCAGGTCTCGCATCTGACAATGATGCTGCACCCCCTGTACCAGGTCCCCCACCTGACAATGATGCTGAACCCCCTGTACCAGGTCCCCCACCTGACAATGATGCTGCACCCCCTGTACCAGGTCTCGCATCTGACAATGATGCTGCACCCCCTGTACCAGGTCCCCCACCTGACAGTGATGCTGCACCCCCTTTACCAGGTCCCCCACCTGACAATGATGCTGCACCCCCTGTACCAGGTCCCCCACCTGACAATGATGCTGCACCCCCTGTACCAGGTCCACTATCTGACAATGATGCTGTACCCCCTGTACCAGCTCTCCCACCTGACAATGATGCTGCACCCCCTGTACCAGGTCTCCCACCTGACAATGATGCTGCACACCCTGTACCAGCTCTCCCACCTGACAATGATGCTGCACCCCCTGTACCAGGTCCCCCACCTGACAATGATGCTGCACCCCCTGTACCAGGTCTCCCACCTGACAATGATGCTGTACCCCCTGTACCAGGTCCCCCACCTGACAATGATGCTGCACCCCCTGTACCAGGTCTCCCACCTGACAATGATGCTGTACCCCCTGTACCCGGTCCCCCACCTGACAATGATGCTGCACCCCTGTACCAGGTCCCCCACCTGACAATGATGCTGCACCCCCTGTACCAGCTCTCCCACCTGACAATGATGCTGCACCCCCTGTACCAGGTCCCCCACCTGATAATGATGCTGCACCCCCTGTACCAGCTCCCCCACCTGACAATGATGCTGCACCCCCTGTACCAGGTCCCCCACCTGACAATGATGCTCCATGCCCTCTACCAGGTCCCAAACCTGACAATGATGCTGCACCCCCTGTACCAGGTCCCCCACCTGACAATGATGCTGCACCCCCTGTAGCAGCTCTCCCACCTGACAATGATGCTGCACCCCCTGTACCAGGTCCCCCACCTGACAATGATGCTTCCCCTGTACCAGTCCCCCACCTGACAATGATGCTTCCCCCTGTACCAGGTCCCCCACCTGACAATGATGCTTCCCCCTGTACCAGGTCTCCCACCTGACAATGATGCTGCACCCGCTCTGTACCAGGTCCACTACCTGACAATGATGCTGCACCCCCTGTACCAGGTCCCCCACCTGACAATGATGCTGCACCCCCTGTACCAGGTCCCCCACCTGACAATGATGCTGCACCCCCTGTACCAGGTCCCCCACCTGACAATGATGCTGCACCCCCTGTACCAGGTCCCCCACCTGACAATGATGCTGCACCCCCAGTACCAGGTCCCCCACCTGACAATGATGCTGCACCCCCTGTACCAGGTCTCCCACCTGACAATGATGCTGCACCCCCAGTACCAGGTCCCCCACCTGACAATGATGCTGCACCCCCTGTACCAGGTCTCCCACCTGACAATGATGCTGCACCCCCTGTACCAGGTCTCCCACCTGACAATGATGCTGCACCCCCTGTACCAGGTCCCCCACCTGTCAATGATACTGCACCCCCTGTACCAGGTCCCCACCTGACAATGATGCCTGCACCCCCTGTACAAACTCTCCCACCTGACAATGATGCTGCACCCCCTGTACCAGGTCCCCCATCTGACAATGATGCTGCACCCCCTGTATCAGGTCCCCCACCTGACAATGATGCGCACCCCCTGTACCAGGCCTCCCACCTGACAATGATGCTGCACCCCCTGTATCAGGTCCCCCACCTGACAATGATGCTGCACACCCTGTACCAGCTCTCCCCACCTGACAATGATGCTGCACCCCCTGTACCAGGTCCCCCACCTGACAATGATGCTGCACCCCCCTGTACCAGGTCCCCCCACCTGACAATGATGCTGCACCCCCAGTACCAGGTCCCCCACCTGACAATGATGCTGCACCCCCCTGTACAGGTCCCCCACCTGACAATGATGCTGCACCCCCCTGTACCAGGTCCCACACCTGACAATGATGCTGCACCCCCTGTACCAGGTCCCCCACCTGACAAAGATGCTGCACCCACTGTACCAGCTCTCCCACCTGACAATGATGCTGCACACCCTGTACCAGCTCTCCCACCTGACAATGATGCTGCACCCCCTGTACCAGGTCCCCCACCTGACAATGATGCTGCACCCCCTGTACCAGGTCCCCCACCTGACAATGATGCTGCACCCCCTGTACCAGGTCCCCCACCTGACAATGATGCTGCACCCCCTGTACCAGGTCCCCCACCTGACAATGATGCTGCACCCCCTGTACCAGGTCCCCCACCTGACAATGATGCTGCACCCACTGTACCAGGTCCCCCACCTGACAATGATGCTGCACCCCCTGTACCAGGTCCCCCACCTGACAATGATGCTGCACCCCCTGTACCAGGTCCCCCATCTGACAATGATGCTGCACCCCCTGTACCAGGTCCCCCACCTGACAATGATGCTGCACCCCCTGTACCAGGTCCCCCACCTGACAATGATGCTGCACCCACTGTACCAGGTCCCCCACCTGACAATGATGCTGCACCCCCTGTACCAGCTCTCCCACCTGACAATGATGCTGCACCCCCTGTACCAGGTCTCCTACCTGACAATGATGCTGCACCCCCTGTACCAGGTCCCCACCTGACAATGATGCTGCACCCCCTGTACCAGGTCTCCCACCTGACAATGATGCTGCACCCCTGTATCAGGTCCCCCACCTGACAATGATGCTGCACCCCCTGTACCAGCTCTCCCACCTGACAATGATGCTGCACCCCCTGTACCAGGTCCCCCACCTGACAATGATGCTGCCACCCCCTGTACCAGGTCCCCCACCTGACAATGATGCTGCACCCCCTGTACCAGGTCCCCCACCTGACAATGATGCTGCACCCCCTGTACCAGGTCCACCACCTGACAATGATGCTGCACCCCCTGTACCAGGTCCCCCACCTGACAATGATGCTGCACCCCCTGTACCAGGTCCCCCACCTGACAATGATGCTGCACCCCCTGTACCAGGTCTCCCACCTGACAATGATGCTGCACACCCTGTACCAGGTCCCCCACCTGACAATGATGCTGCACCCCCTGTACCAGGTCCCCCACCTGACAATGATGCTGCACCCACTGTACCAGGTCCCCCACCTGACAATGATGCTGCACCCCCTGTACCAGGTCCCCCACCTGACAATGATGCTGCACCCCCCTGTACCAGGTCCCCACCTGACAATGATGCTGCACCCACTGTACCAGGTCCCCCACCTGACAATGATGCTGCACCCCCTGTACCAGGTCCCCCACCTGACAATGATGCTGCACCCCCTGTACCAGGTCCCCCCCACCTGACAATGATGCTGCACCCACTGTACCAGCTCTCCCACCTGACAATGATGCTGCACACCCTGTACCAGCTCTCCCACCTGACAATGATGCTGCACCCCCTGTACCAGGTCCCCCACCTGACAATGATGCTGCACCCCCTGTACCAGGTCCCCCACCTGACAATGATGCTGCAACCCCCTGTACCAGCTCTCCCACCTGACAATGATGCTGCACCCCCTGTACCAGGTCACCCACCTGACAATGATGCTGCACCCCCTGTACCAGGTCCCCCACCTGACAATGATGCTGCACCCCCAGAACCAGGTCCCCCACCTGACAATGATGCTGCACCCCCTGTACCAGCTCTCCCACCTGACAATGATGCTGCACCCCCTGTACCAGCTCTCCCACCTGACAATGATGCTGCACACCCTGTACCAGCTCTCCCACCTGACAATGATGCTGCACCCACTGTACCAGCTCTCCCAACTGACAATGATGCTGCACACCCTGTACCAGCTCTCCCACCTGACAATGATGCTGCACCCCCTGTACCAGGTCCCCCAACTGACAATGATGCTGCACCCCCTGTACCAGCTCTCCCACCTGACAATGATGCTGCACCCTCTGTACCAGGTCTCCCACCTGACAATGATGCTGCACCCCCTGTACCAGCTCTCCCAACTGACAATGATGCTGCACACCCTGTACCAGCTCTCCCACCTGACAATGATGCTGCACACCCCTGTACCAGGTCTCCCACCTGACAATGATGCTGCACACCCTGTACCAGGTCCCCCACCTGACAATGATGCTGCACACCCTGTACCAGGTCCCCCACCTGACAATGATGCTGCACCCCCTGTACCAGCTCTCCCACCTGACAATGATGCTGCACCCCCTGTATCAGGTCCCCCACCTGACAATGATGCTGCACCCCCCTGTACCAGGTCCGCCACCTGACAATGATGCTGCACCCCCTGTACCAGATCCCCCACCTGACAATGATGCTGCACCCCCTGTATCAAGTCCCCCACCTGACAATGATGCTGCACCCCCTGTACCAGGTCCCCCACCTGACAATGATGCTGCACCCCTGTACCAGGTCTCCCAACTGACAATGATGCTTCACCCCCTGTACCAGGTCCCCCACCTGACAATGATGCTGCACCCCCTGTACCAGGTCCCCCACCTGACAATGATGCTGCACCCCCTGTACCAGGTCCCCCACCTGACAATGATGCTGCACCCCCTGTACCAGGTCCGCCACCTGACAATGATGCTGCACCCCCTGTACCAGGTCCCCCACCTGACAATGATGCTGCACCCCCTGTACCAGCTCTCCCACCTGACAATGATGCTGCACCCCTGTACCAGGTCCCCCACCTGACAATGATGCTGCACCCCCTGTACCAGGTCCCCCACCTGACAATGATGCTGCACCCCCTGGACCAGGTCCCCCCACCTGACAATGATGCTGCACCCCCTGTACCAGCTCTCCCACCTGACAATGATGCTGCACCCCCTGTACCAGCTCTCCCACCTGACAATGATGCTGCCCCCCCTGTACCAGGTCTCCCACCTGACAATGATGCTGCACCCCCTGTACCAGCTCTCCCACCTGACAATGATGCTGCACCCCCTGTACCAATTCCCCCACCTGACAATGATGCTGCACCCCCTGTACCAGGTCTCGCACCTGACAATGATGCTGCACCCCCCTGTACCAGGTCCCCCACCTGACAATGATGCTGCACACCCTGTACCAGGTCTCCCACCTGACAATGATGCTGCACCCCCTGTACCAGCTCTCCCACCTGACAATGATGCTGCACACCCCTGTACCAGCTCTCCCACCTGACAATGATGCTGCACACCCTGTACCAGCTCTCCCACCTGACAATGATGCTGCACCCACTGTACCAGCTCTCCCAACTGACAATGATGCTGCACACCCTGTACCAGCTCTCCCACCTGACAATGATGCTGCACCCCCTGTACCAGGTCCCCCAACTGACAATGATGCTGCACCCCCTGTACCAGCTCTCCCACCTGACAATGATGCTGCACCCTCTGTACCAGGTCTCCCACCTGACAATGATGCTGCACCCCCTGTACCAGCTCTCCCAACTGACAATGATGCTGCACACCCTGTACCAGCTCTCCCACCTGACAATGATGCTGCACACCCTGTACCAGGTCTCCCACCTGACAATGATGCTGCACACCCTGTACCAGGTCCCCCACCTGACAATGATGCTGCACACCCTGTACCAGGTCCCCCACCTGACAATGATGCTGCACCCCCTGTACCAGCTCTCCCACCTGACAATGATGCTGCACCCCCTGTATCAGGTCCCCCACCTGACAATGATGCTGCACCCCCTGTACCAGGTCCGCCACCTGACAATGATGCTGCACCCCCTGTACCAGATCCCCCACCTGACAATGATGCTGCACCCCCTGTATCAAGTCCCCCACCTGACAATGATGCTGCACCCCCCTGTACCAGGTCCCCCACCTGACAATGATGCTGCACCCCCTGTACCAGGTCTCCCAACTGACAATGATGCTTCACCCCCTGTACCAGGTCCCCCACCTGACAATGATGCTGCACCCCCTGTACCAGGTCCCCCACCTGACAATGATGCTGCACCCCCTGTACCAGGTCCCACACCTGACAATGATGCTGCACCCCCTGTACCAGGTCCGCCACCTGACAATGATGCTGCACCCCCTGTACCAGGTCCCCCACCTGACAATGATGCTGCACCCCCTGTACCAGCTCTCCCACCTGACAATGATGCTGCACCCCCTGTACCAGGTCCCCCACCTGACAATGATGCTGCACCCCCTGTACCAGGTCCCCACCTGACAATGATGCTGCACCCCCTGGACCAGGTCCCCCACCTGACAATGATGCTGCACCCCCTGTACCAGCTCTCCCACCTGACAATGATGCTGCACCCCCTGTACCAGCTCTCCCACCTGACAATGATGCTGCCCCCCCTGTACCAGGTCTCCCACCTGACAATGATGCTGCACCCCCTGTACCAGCTCTCCCACCTGACAATGATGCTGCACCCCCTGTACCAATTCCCCCACCTGACAATGATGCTGCACCCCCTGTACCAGGTCTCGCACCTGACAATGATGCTGCACCCCCCTGTACCAGGTCCCCCACCTGACAATGATGCTGCACACCCTGTACCAGGTCTCCCACCTGACAATGATGCTGCACCCCCTGTACCAGGTCCCCCACCTGACAATGATGCTGCACCCCCTGTACCAGCTCCTCCCACCTGACAATGATGCTGCACCCCCTGTACCAGGTCCCCCACCTGACAATGATGCTGCACCCCCTGTACCAGCTCTCCCACCTGACAATGATGCTGCACCCCCTGTATCAGGTCCCCCACCTGACAATGATGCTGCACCCCCTGTACCAGGTCCCCCACCTGACAATGATGCTGCACCCCCTGTACCAGGTCCCCCCACCTGACAATGATGCTGCACCCCCTGTACCAGGTCCCCCACCTGACAATGATGCTGCACCCCCTGTACCAGGTCCCCCACCTGACAATGATGCTGCACCCCCTGTACCAGGTCCCCCACCTGACAATGATGCTGCACCCCCTGTACCCAGCTCTCCCACCTGACAATGATGCTGCACCCCCTGTACCAGGTCCCCCACCTGACAATGATGCTGCACCCCCTGTACCAGGTCCCCCACCTGACAATGATGCTGCACCCCCTGTACCAGCTCTCCCACCTGACAATGATGCTGCACACCCTGTACCAGCTCTCCCACCGAAAAATGATGCTGCAACCCCCTGTACCAGTTCTCCCACCTGACAATGATGCTGCACCCCCTGTACCAGTCTCCCACCTGACAATGATGCTGCACTCCCCTGTACCAGGTCCCCCACCTGACAATGATGCTGCACCCCCTGTACAGGTCCCCCACCTGACAATGATGCTGCACCCCCTGTACCAATTCCCCCACCTGACAATGATGCTGCACCCCCTGTACCAGGTCCCCCACCTGACAATGATGCTGCACCCCCTGTACCAGGTCTCCCACCTGACAATGATGCTGCACTCCCCTGTACCAGGTCCCCCACCTGACAATGATGCTGCACCCCCTGTACCAGGTCCCCCACCTGACAATGATGCTGCACCCCCTGTACCAGCTCTCCCACCTGACAATGACTGCTGCACCCCCTGTACCAGGTCCGCCACCTGACAATGATGCTGCACCCACTGTACCAGGTCCCCCACCTGACATGATGCTGCACCCCTGTACCAGGTCCCCCACCTGACAATGATGCTGCACCCCCTGTACCAGCTCTCCCATCTGACAATGATG
>NC_133143.1:7912863-7955363 GCF_048418815.1 Hemitrygon akajei | reverse complement strand
TTCTTCGACAGGATCCAGGATGACCTGCTTTCACCACTGTTCTTCCAAGAGGAGCATGCCTGTGTGCAAACTCCTTTAACACTCGCTGAGTGTCCTCTTGAACCATTACTGACACCCATAGTAAGTACAAGAGTTTAAACTCACTTAAGTAACTAGAGGACAGTGAATGCCTGGTCTGTTAAACACTAACATAGGAAGTGTGGATTTCCTTACAGAAGCTGAAACAACATTATGGATGATTCTTGGCTGACATCACAAAAATCCCCCAAATTCCTGTAAGAACCCAACTGGTTCTTGTCTTGTTGGTGATGAAGATTTCAATCCCTTCTTACATGACTGCCTGATATAGCTTCCTGAGGCTGCCTCACCAGCGTCACTCCCACGCCAAAGTTAAAAGCATTTTAATGACCCCATCCATTTCAATCCAGTTTGATGATGCTGAGACAAGCTTTGGTGAACGGCTTGAAACAAGTGGTGATTTTGCTTTTCTGCCAATAGTTTCCACTCATGTTTGGAAAAAGATTCAGTCAATGGATATCACTTTGCAATGATGACTTCATACTAATGGAAGTACAACCTCATTGCTGGTGTTTCAGCATGGGAGCTATAATTAGAAATGTAACATTTACGGGAGGGGTTCAGACAATGCCACATATCACCAGACAAATATGTTTACCAACTCAGAAGACATACTGTTGACTGCAAATTACTAAAGTGCAGTGCATAATTCTGACATGATATGTGTCTTTGATTTTGTTTGACACTAATACGCTCCTAATTTTATGTGACTCTACTGAATCTTCGCCTTGTTCTCTAAACCCAGGTAGCTGTTATGTATGACCTGACCTGACGAAGGGTCTGGGCCTGAAACGTCGACAGCGCTTCTCCCCATAGATGTTGCCTGGCCTGCTGTGTTCCACCAGCATTTTGTGTGTGTTGTCTGAATTTCCAGCATCTGCAGATTTCCTCGTGTTAGCTGTTATGTATTTATTTTCAACATTTTTGGCAGTGCACACTGTTTTTAAGTGGGTAGATTTTTGTATTGTCCGCAGTGGTCATAGAATGAAAGAAATGCACGACCTAAAAAGAGGTCACGGCTCACCCTTCCCACCAAGATAAGAAAGAGCAATTTTCCCAGTCCCACTTCCCTGCTCATTCTGCAACCTAATGAGTCATCAAATAACCTGCTGGAGGAACTCAGTGGGTTAGAAATGTGTGGAAGGAAGGGAATTGTCAATGTTTCTGGACATCTGGACACAAGACTTGGTCAGAACGTTGACAAAAGCAGAGAGCACTAGGAACCACAGAGGGGTAACAGTGAAAGGGGGTAACAAGGGGTGATGGCGAGAGGGGGTAATCACAGAAATACCATTGGAGAGATGAGGAAAACGCATGCTTTCAATGACTTAGCAGTGAAGTTTTGCGATGGAGATTACAGATGCAGGAATCCAGAGCAACAAATAAACTACTGGAAGAACTCAGCAGGTCGAGCAGCATTTGTAGGGGGATAGAATAGAAGAGAAGCTTATCGTCACTTCGACAACAAGATTGCAGTGCTACTCCAGTCCGTGCAAAACAGATATTCTGTATCTCCTACCAGAAGGCAGGAGATTGCACAGACAATGTCCGGGATGGGATGGGTCTTTAATGATGTTATGAGTGTGCTGTCAGCATGAAGAGTTACAGATTGTCTCCAGGTCCAGTAGTTGAGTCCCAATGATGTGCTGAGCCATCCTAATCACCCATTGGAGGAGCACTTTGTGGCCTGTCTTGCTATAGCTGGACTACCACACCATCATTCCGGAACAGAGTGAGGTGTGGCTGAGGGATTGGGGCGGGGGCAGGGATTTAGATTTCTGGATCATTAGGACCTCTTTTGGGGCAGGCATGACCTGTACAAAAAAGATAGGTTGCACTTGAATCCAAAGAGGACCAGTATCCTGGCAGGGAGGTTTGCTAAGGCTATTGGGGAGAATTTAAACTAGAATTTCTGGGGGGTAGGAACAGAACTGAAGAGACGGAGGAAGGGGAGGTTGGCTCACAAATAGAGAAAGCTTGGAGACAGTGTGAGAGGGAGGATAGGCAGGCGATAGAGAAGGGATGCCCTCAGACTGATAGTTTGAGATGTGTCTGTTAATGCAAGAAGCATCATGAACAAAGCAGATGAGCTTAGAGCGTGGATCAATAGTTGGAGCTGTGATGTGGTGGCCATTACAGAGACTTGGATGGCTCAGAGGCAGGAATGGCTACTTCAAGTGCCAGGCTTTAGATGTTTCAGAAAGGACAAGGAGGGAGACAAAAGAGGTGGGGGTGTCGCACTGTTGATCAGAGATAGTGTCACGGCTGCAGAAAAGGAGGAAGTAATGGAGGGATTGTCTACTGAGTCTCTGTGGGTGGAATTTAGAAACAGGAAGGGGTCAATAACTCTACTGGTGTTTTTTTTATAGACCACCCAGTAGTAACAGGGGCATTGAGGAGCAGATAGGAAAGGTATAGTAATAACAGGGTTCTTGTGGTAGGAGATTTTAATTTCCCAAATATTGATTGGCATCTCCCTACAGCAAGGGGTTTAGATGGGGTGGAGTTTGTTAGGTGTTTTCAGGAAGGTTTCCTGACACAATATGTAGATAAGCCTACAAGAGGAGAGGCTGTACTTGATCTGGTATTGGGAAATGAAACTGGTCAGGAGTCAGGTCTGTCAGTGGGAGAACATTTTGGAGATAGTGATCATAATTCTATCTCCTTTACCATAGCATTGGAGAGGGATAGGAACAGACAAGTTAGGGAAGTGTTTAATTGGAGTAAGGGGAAATATGAAGCTATCAGGCAGGAACTTGGAAGCATAAATTGGGAACAGATGTTCTCAGGGAAATGTACGGCAGAAATGTGGCAAATGTTCTGGGGATATTTGAGTGGCGTTCTGCATTGGTATGTTCCAATGAGACAGGGAAAGGATGGTAGGGTACAGGAACTGTGATGTACAAAGGCTGTTGTAAATCTAGTCAAGAAGAAAAGAAGAGCTTACGAAAGGTTCACAAAACGAGGTAATGATAGAGATCTAGAAGATTATAAGGCTAGCAGGAAGGAGCTTAAGACTGAAATTAGGAGAGTCAGAAGGAGTCATGAGAAGGCCTTGGCGAGCAGGATTAAGGTAAACCCCAAGGCATTCTACAAGTATGTGAACAGCAAGAGGATAAGATGTGAGAGAATAGGACCAACCAAGTGTGACAGTGGAAAAGTGTGTATGGAACCGGAGGAGATAGCAGATGTACTTAATGAATACTTTGCTTCAGTATTCACTACGGAAAAGGATCTTGGTGAATGTAAGGATGACTTACAGCGGATTGAAAAGCCTGAGCATATAGACATTAAGAAAGAGGATGTGCTATAGAGTTTTTGGAAAGCATCAAGTTGGATAAGACTCCGGGACGAGACGAGAAGTACCCCAGGCTACTATGGGAGGCGAGGGAGGAGATTGCTGAGCCTCTGACGATGATCTTTGCATCATCAATGGGTATGGGGAGGTTCCAGAGGATTGGAGAGTTGCAGATGTTGTTCCCTTATTCAAGAAAGGGAGTAGAGATAGCCCAGGAAATTATAGACCAGTGAGTCTTATTTCAGTGGTTGGTAGGCTGATGGAAAAGATCTTGAGATGTAGGATTTATGAACATTTGGAGATGCATAATATGATTGGGAATAGTCAGCATGGCTTTGTCAAAGGCAGGTTAGCCTTATGAGCCTGATTGAAATTTTTGAGGATGTGACTAAATACGTTGATGAAGGTAGAGCAGTAGATGTAGTGTATATGGATTTCAGCAAGGCATTTGATAAGGTATCCCATGCAAGGCTTATTGAGAAAATAACGAGGCATGGGATCCAAGGGGACATTGCTTTGTGGATCCAGAACTGGCTTGTCCACAGAAGGCAAAGAGTGGTTGTAGACGGGTCATATTCTGCATGGAGGCCGGTGACCAGTGGTGTGCCTCAGGGATCTGTTCTGGGACCCCTTCTCTTCATGATTTTTATAAATGACCTGGATGAGGAAGTGGAGGGATGGGTTAGTAAATCTGCAGATAACACTAAGGTTGGAGGTGTTGTGGACAGTGTGGAGGGCTGTCAGAGGTTACAGCAGGACATTGATAGGATGCAAAACTGGGCTGAGAAGTGGCAGATGGTGTTCAACCCAGATAAGTGTGAAGTGGTTCATTTTGGTAGGTCAAATGTGATGGCAGAACATAGTATTAATGGTAAGACTCTTGGCAGTGTGGAGGATCAGAGGGATCTTGGGGTCTGAGTCCATAGGACACTCAAAGCTGCTGCACAGGTTGACTCCGTGGTTAAGAAGACACACAGTGCATTGACCTTCATCAATCATGGGGTTGAGTTTAAGAGCCAAGAAGTAATGTTGCAGCTATATAGGACCCTGGTCAGACCCCACTTGGAGTACTGTGCTAATTTCTGGTCACCTCACTACAGAAAGGATGTGTAAACTATAGAAAGGGTGCAGAGGAGATTTACAAGGATGTTGGCTGGATTGGAGGGCATACCTTATGAGAATAGGTTGAGTGTACTTTGCCTTTTCTCCTTGGAGTGACGGAGGATGAGAGGTGACCTGATTGAGGTGTATAAGATGATGAGAGGCATTGATCGTGTGGATAGTTAGAGGCTTTTTCCCGGGGCTGAAATGGCCGGCACGAGAGGGCACAGTTTGAAGGTGCTGGGATGTAGGTAGAGAGGAGATGGCTGGAATAAGTTTTTTTACGCAGAGAGTGGTGAGTGCATGGAATAGACTGCCAGCGTCGGTGTTGGAGGCGGATACAATAGGGTCCTGGATAGGTACATGGAGCTTAGAAAAATAGAGGGCTATGGGCAACCCTGGGTAATTTCTAAAGTAAGTACATGTTTGGCACAGCATTGTGGGCTGAAGGGCCTGTATTGCACTTACATCCATCATCATGAAGTGTTTCGAGAGGCTTGTCATGAGGAACATCAAGACCCTGCTGCCCCCCTCATTGGACCCTCTGCAGTTTGCGTACCGTCCCAATCGCTCCACAGACAATGCCATTGCCATCACCCTCCACCTGGCCCTAACCCACCTGGACAAAAAAGACACATACGTTCGGATGCTGTTCATAGACTTCAGTTCAGCATTCAACACAATCATCCCTCAGAAACTGATTGGAAAGCTGAGTGAGCCTACTGGGCCTGAACACCTCCCTCTACAACTGGATCCTAGACTTCCTGACTGGGAGACCTCAGTCAGTCCGGATCGGGAGCAGCATCTCCAACATCATCACACTGAGCACGGGGGGGCCCCCAGGGCTGTGTGCTCAGTCCACTGCTGTTCACTCTGCTGACCCACGACTGTGCTGCAACACACAGCTCGAACCACATCATCAAGTTCACCAATGACACCACCGTGGTGGGTCTCATCAGCAAGAACAACGAGTCAGCTTACAGAGAGGAGGTGCAGCGACTAACAGACTGGTCAGAGCCAACAACCTGTCTCTTAATGTGAAGAAAACAAAAGAGAATGGTTGTTGACTTCAGGAGGGCACGGAGTGACCACTCCCCGCTAAACATTGACGGCTTCTCAGTAGAGATCGTAAAGAGCACCAAATTTCTTGGTGTTCACTTGACGGAGAATCTCACCTGGTCCCTCAACACCAGCTCCATAGCAAAGAAAGCCCAGCAGCGTCTCTACTTTCTGCGAAGGCTGAGGAAAGTCCATCTCCCACCCCCCATCCTCATCACATTCTACAGAGGTTGTATTGAGAGCATCCTGAGCAGCTGCATCACTGCCTGGTTCAGAAATTGCACCATCTCGGATCGCAAGACCCTGCAACAGATGGTGAGGTTAACTGAGAAGATCATCGGGGTCTCTCTTCCCACCATCATGGACATTTACACTACACGCTGCATCCGCAAATGAAACAGCATTATGAAGGACCCCATGCACCCCTCATACAATCTCTTCTCCCTCCTGCCATCTGGGAAAAGGCACCGAAGTATTCGGGCTCTCACGACCAGACTATGTAACAGTTTCTACCCCCAAGCTATCAGTCTCCTCAATACCCAGAGCCTGGACTGACACCTTGCCCTATTGTCCTGTTTATTATTTATTGTAATGCCTGCACTGTTTTTGTGCACTTTACGCAGTCCAGTGTAGGTCTGTAGTCTAGTGTAGCTTTCTCTGTGTTGTTTTTTTTACATAGTTCAGTCTAGTCTTTGTACTGTGTCATGTAACACCATGGTCCTGAAAAACGTCTCATTTTTACCTGCAGTTATGGTCGAAATGACAATAAAAATGACTTGACTTGACTTGACTTGTATTGTGCTGTAGGATTTCTATGTTTCTATTCCAAATATCAGTATGCTCTGCATTGCACATCGATAAAAGTTGACCAATAATTTTTGAGGCAGATTACCTTCTTTAAGCACCTCACACTGTTGTGCCTTCCCTACTATTGAGATTGTGTGGACAGACCAAGAGAATGTAATGTCCATCCCCAAAAACTTGACACTGGAGACCCTTTCCACTACCTCACCATTGATGAATAGTGGGGGCTTGTTCTGGAATTGTCAGTGTTTTTGGTCAAATCTCTGCCTTACAGGCCACGGCTTGTCAAGTCCACTGCAAACTAGAAACCGTTTCCACTACCTCACCATTTACTAATAGTGGGGCTTGTCTTTGGTCAAAACCATGCCTTGTGAGCCACGGCTTGTCAAGTCCACATCTAGGTACATTTGAAAGGAGAAGGTGTCCTGTCTAAGATAGAGAAGTCTGGACGTCCATTATCCTGCAGGTGAAATGAACCTTTCCTTAGTCCACCAACCCTAAATTAATGCTGAATTTTCCTGTAACACTGAAAGGACTATCTCATTCCCGTTTCCCCTGTCCAGGCCTCCCTTCATTTTATACACCTCAATTAAATTTTCCCTCAGCCATCTCCATCCAAGAATTGTAATCTCATAATTAACATTCTTAAGCTGTGGGCTCACATTAACTAAATAACTAAGAGCGCTTTCCCAAACTGCTCCACTAACATACAGTCTCCATGAATTAAGTGTCCTCGGGCTTCCAGCTGGGTACAGCTATCAGTTATAACCGATGTCTCGATACCTATACCCGGCTGAGTTTATTCGTCACATACGACGGGTCCTTTTTCATACAATCTCCAGTTTACTTCTAACGCCCTCAGTGGTGTAAATTAGTAATAAATGCTTCCTACTTCCCAAAGTGTCAACCCTTCAGAAATACTTCAGCAGCTACATTGTGCTCAGAGACTTTACACTGCAGTTCAATTCTGGTGTCTTCTGTAAGGAGATTGTACATTCTCTCCGTGACCATGTGCATTTCCTCCGGCTGCTCTGATTTCCTCCCACAGTCCAAAGAAACACCAGGTAGCAGGCTAATTGCTGACAGTAAATTTTCCTGCGATTAGGCCGGGGTTAAACTGGTGGGCTGTGGGCGGTGCCGCTCGTTGGGCTGGAAAGGCCCGTTCCTCTCTGAGTTTCTAAATAAATAAACAAACAAACAAACCATGTTTCTGCCTCTCAGACACTGTCACCATGTCTTTATTTCACAAGAGAGAAGTTCTTCCAAGTGCCTTGGGCAAGTGTCGCCCAATAACACAAAAACAGAGAGTCTGGACACATCACATTGTTCTCTGTGGGATCTTGCTGTGTAGAATATAGTCATGCCATTGTCTTTCTGACAACAGTGACCAAATTTCAGCACAAGAGGCTGCAGATGTTGAAATCTGTAGCTACACACAAAAACCTAGGGGAACTCAATGGATCAGGCAGCATCTATGGAGGGAAATGGACCATCATCGCCACAGAATAAACTTCAGGGCCTAGTCCTCAGTACTTCCCTATGCAACTGGATCCTTGATTTCCTCAGTTGCAGATCCCTGTCAGTTTGGATTGGCAAAACATCTCCTCCATGATCTCTCTTAGCACAGGTGCACCACTAGGTTGTGTGCTTAGCCCCCTGCTCTACTCACTTTACACTCAAGTGTAAAGCACAGCCATGTTCAAATTTGCTGTTGACACCACTGTCATTGGCCGAATCAAAGGTGGTGACAAATCAGCAGAAAGGAAGGAGATTGAAAATCTGGCTGAGCAGGAGGAAACCAGAGGGTCCATGAGCCAGTCCTCATTGGGCGGATCAGAGATGGAGAGGGTCGGCAAATTTAAACTCCTTGGTCTTATCAATTTAGAAGATCGTTCCTGGGTCTAGCACATAAGTACCATTACAAAGAAAACATGGTAGTGCCTCTTCTTCGTTAGAAATTTGTGAAAATTCGGTATGTCATCTAAAAATTTGACAGATTTCTATAGATGTGTAGTAGAGAGTATATTGACTGGTTGCATCACAGCCTGGTATGGAAACATCAACGCTTTTGAAAGGAAAAGCTTACAAAAAGTACGAATGTGGCCCAGTTCATCAAAGGTAAAGCTCTCCCCACCATTGACACATCTATGTGGAGTGCTGTCACAGGAAAGCAGCATCCATCATCAGGGCCCCCACCTCTCAGGCCATGCTCTCTTCACGCTGCTGCCATCAGGAAGAAGGTACAGGAGCCTCAGCACCAGGTTTAGGAAATGTTATTATCCCTAAACTATCATGATCTTAAGCCAAAGGGGATAACTTCACTCAACTTCACTTGTCCCATTACTGAAATGTTCCCACAACCTGTGGACTCACTTTCAAGGACACCTCATCTCATGACCTTGATATTTATTCCTCATTTATTATTAGTATTATTTCTTTCTTTTGGTATTTGAACCATTTGTTATATTTTGCTCACTAGTTATTTCACCACCTGGTTGGTTCTGGTCTTTCATTAATTGTACTGTGTTTCCTGTATTTACTGTGAATGCCCGTAAGATAAGGGATCTCACTGTTGTATATGGTGACATACATGTATTGTACTTTGAACGTTAAACTTTGACAGTCGATGCTTCAGGTTGAGATCCTTCATCCAGACTGAATTTCGTACCTCCCCCTGAATTGCTCACCACCCACCCTGACTGATGAATGGTCTTGACCTGAAACACTGATTGTCCTCTTCTCTCCTTAGGTATTGCCTGACTGGCTCAAAAGTACTTCATTAACTGTGCTTTGGGAAATCTCAGAAGTGATGTAGTAACGGAGAATAGTCCTTATAACCATAACTCCTTACTCTCTCTCTCTCTCCACTTTCTCTGTCCTCTTGCATCTCCAGATCCTTTCCTCCTCTGATTTCTCCACCCTAGTTCCTCAGCAAGAGATCTTTCCTTCCATCTTTACACTCCTGACAGATGCTGTTTACGCCATAGATGCTTTGGTCTAATTCCTTGTGGCACCAGCCTCCCTTCCCCTCCATTGTGCTCACAGTCAACACCTCGCCTTAGACCATAAGACATAAATCAGAATTATGCCATTCAGCTTATCAAGTCTGCTCAACCATTTCATCATGGCTGATCTCGAATCCTATTCAACCCCATTCACCTGCCCTCTCACCATATCCCTTAATGCCCTGACCAATCAGGGATCTATCATCTTCCACTGGAAATATACCCATACACCCACGGACTTGCCTCCACTGCAGCCTGTGACAGATTCACCACTCTCTGGCTAAAAAAATTTCCTCCTTCCTTCTGTTCTGAAAGATCACCTCCCCCCCCCCCCGCCCCCAGTTTTGAGGCTGTGCCCTCTAGTTCTGGATATTCCCACCACAGGAAACATCCTCTCCACATCCACCTTATCTAGTCCTTCCATCATTCGGTAGGTTTCAATGAAATGCCCATACATTCTTCTAAATTCCAGTGAGTACAGCCCAAAGCTGCCAAATGCTCCTCATATGTTAACCCCTTCAATCCTGGAATCATCCTCGTGAACCCCCTCTGGGCTTTTTCCAATGACAACACGTCCTTTCCGAGACATGAGGCCCAAAACTGTTGACAATGCTCCAAGTGCGGCCTGACTAGTGTCTTATAAAGGCTCAGCATTATCTCCTTGCTTTTATATTCTATTCCCCTTGAAATAAATACCAACATTGCATTTGCCTTCTTTACCACAGAATTAACCTGTGAGTTAACCTTCTGGGAGTCTTGCACGAGGACTCCTAATTCCCTCTGCACCTCTGATGTTTGAACCTTCTCCCCATTTAGATTATTGTCTGCAATTTGTTCCTTTCACCAAAATGCATTATCCTACATTTCCCCACACAGTATTCCATCTGACACTTTTTTGCCCATTCTTCCAATTTGTCTAATTCCTGCTTCTCCTCTGCAGGCTCATTCATCAGCAGAGTATTTGCTCAGCTCCCTCTAAATCACTAACCATCCATGTTCTTCCTCCTCCCTCACTTCCAACCTATCTCCTACTCCTTCTGACACTGGTCCTGATGAAGGGTCTCGGCCCAAAACGTCGACAGTGCTTCTCCCTATAGATGCTGCCTGGCCTGCTGTGTTCTACCAGCATTTTGTGTGTGTTGTTTGAATTTCCAGCATCTGCAGATTTCCTCGTGTTTGCGTTTTTAAATTCACTACTGCGAAGCCTCTTCCAGTGATGCCTGCACTGAAGAAGTTTAAATCGTCTCTTCAATAGGAGTTTAGTGAAACCGTCTCTCACTACTCCGCATCTTTAATTTCTTCAGCCCTTCAACTTTTCAACCACACGCTCACCCAGACCCGCTATTGGAGCCATACATCCTTCCTTGGAACGTGTCTCCACCACCAACTGACTCCAGTTGGCTTCAGGATCTGTTTTCGAGCTTCTCAATTTGGACCTTCTGAGGATCCCAGGTATTCACATTTAATTGACTCTGCCTCCCGTTGTTTCTCTCCTAGTCCTGACGAAGGGTCTTGGCCCAAAACGTCAACTGTACTTCTCCCTATAGGTGCTGCCTGGCCTGCTGTGTTCCACCAGCATTTTGTGTCTGTTTCCTGCCCCTTCTAACTGTCCTCTTTGATTCTGTTCTCCCATTTCTTTTTTCTAGGACTTACACTTTATGGTCATCTACTTCATCTTTCCCTCGTTGACACCTCTTTCTCCTACTGTGTGTTAATAGATTTTCCTCCTCTGAAGACACAATCAATTAAAGTTACATTACGAAAATGCAAGGAAACACTGTTGTGATTGGTCAAGTCCAACAATAGCTATTCTGGCATTGCTAATACCTTCTTTACGGAACAGGTTGAAGGCTAAGTCTAGTATGCCTGACTTTGATTGATTAGCAGTGGGGAAGAGGAGAGTGCAGTGTAGGTGGGACACGAACCCATGGTTCCACAAGATGAGTCCTCCAAAGCCATCCCCTACCACGTGCTTTAAGAATTCCTGCATGCACACAAGCAATTGTAATAGAGGGGCAATAGTGACGGCATACAATCAGTGACGGTGAAGGATTGGAGAAGATGTATATGAGATACTGGCAATGCTGGGTGTGGCAACACCATTTACGTATTTACAGATTAAAAGTCTTTAACTCGTAGTTAAAATTGAAAAAGAGATACAGGATTTTTATTTGGGTGGCACAGTAGCATAATGGCTAGCACAATGCAGGTGACCCGGGTTCTCTTCCCACCACTACCTGTACATTCTCCCATGACTGTGCGAGTTTCCTCTGATGCTCCTGTTCCCTCCCACAGTCTAAAGGTGGACCGGTTGGTAGGTCATTACAAGTTGTTCCATGATTAGGCTAGGATTAAATTGGGGGATTGCTGGGTGTGTGACTCCAAGAGCTGGGAGGCCCTATTCTGCATGTATCTCAAAAAAAAATTGGACTCAGGCGGCACAGTTCCAGAGACCTTGGCTCAATCCATATCTTGGTGCTGTCTGTGTGGAGTCTGCAAGTTCTCTTGCATGGGCTTCCCCTGCATACCAAAGATGTACGGGTTTGTTGGGCGCTGTGAATTGCCCTTAGTGTGACAGTGAAGGTGTGAGAATATGGGAGGAGTTGACAGGAGAGGAGAATGGAATGGGTTTAGTGTTAATGTGTGCCCTATAGTCAGAATGGACTCAAAGGGACTATTTTCTTGCTGTATAACTCAATGTGTCAGTGGCTGGACCAGCTCTTCATGCCAGATCTGGACTCAGAAGGTTGCAGCGCGAGACATTATAAGGAGTGGAAACCCAGAGAGTCTGGTCAGAGACAGCAGTGAACAAGATACAGGTAAAACACAATTCCAGATGGGACCCAGTCACCATTACTTGTCCTCCTGTTTGGTATATACTGAACTGCATATATGGAATTTGTATGAATCACTTGCTTCTGAATAATCAGTACTGGGCACATAGCCACTACACTAACAGCTTTAAGATGAGAGAGGGACATATAAAGGAGATGTGCAAGGCAAGTTTTTACACAGCAAATGGTAGGTGAGTGGAATGTGCTGTCAGGGCAAGTGGTGGAAACAAATAGGTTGGGAACATTCGAGGTGTTTACATGGACAGGCAGGGGAAGGGATGAAGGACTATAGGCCACGTGCAAGCCCATGTGCAGTTTAAATCGGCATCGTGTTCAGTGCAGATATTGGAGACTGAGTAGCATGTTCCACTTTCTATATTCAATCCTCTCCTAGTGAGACTCAGTTAACTAAGGATGCAAACTGAACAGAGAAAAAATGGCTGAGTTGGGCATTAAAGACTCATCAAAGATTCGCTGTGACCTTGTTAGAAAATAACATTTTGAATGAATTTACTTATTTGTGACTGGAAATTGGAATCCGTCCTCTTCTAGTACGTCGAGGTGTTGCACCACTTTGATCTCCCAAACATCTGTTTGAAATTGGCCAAAGCTACGCTGGGAGCTGTTCCATGGTGTCTGCACACAGACAGGCACACTGCATTGGGAGCCCAGTCAGAGCATTCAGAACTCTCCCCAAGGCAATCACAGAGCAGGACCAGGAATCCTAGTCATTAGAGTGAGGGAGAATGGAGGGAAGTGTTCCCAGAACCCTCAGACTTCACACGACCTTCCACTGGATCACACAGTCCTTCAGCTCACTTATGTAGAGTGAAGGGTAGTGATCAGTGGAGAGAGCTCCAGGGTTTCCTCTATCTGCATCAAAAGGAAGGATCTATCAGTGGCTACCCATTTCAATTCAACTTCCCGTTCCCACACCAACATGTGCACGGTCTCCTCTCCTCTCCTATCATGATGAGGTAGAACTCAGACTGCAGGAGCAACACCTCATATTCTGTTGGGGCAGTTTCCAACCTGATGGCATAAACATTGATTGATCTAACTTCCAGTAATCACTTTAAGCTACCCACTCTTCACCTCTCTCTGGTTCTCCCCTCCTTCCCTTTCTTTCTTGGTCCACTGTCCTCTCCTATTAGAATCCTTCTTCTTCAGCCCTTTACCTCTTCTACCTATCACCTCATTCCCTTAAGTATCATTCCTCTCAACTCACTCCCCTTCGTGTAATGCCCTCTTCCTCTCTCTTTTTCCCAACTTATTGCATGTCCCTCTGCATCACCACAGCTTTCCACCACACCACAGTGTTCAGTGTTGGGTCCTTTACTTTTCTTGTCATATGTCAACGATCTGGATGATGGAATTGATGGCTGTGGCCAAGTTTGTGGAAGTTAGAAAGATAGATGGAGCAACGGATAGTGTTAAGGAAGCAGGGAGTCTGCAGAAGAACTTTGAAGAAATTGGGAGAATGGGCAAAGAAGTGGCAGATGGAATACAGTGCAGGAAAGTGTATCGTCATGCACTTTGGGGTAGTTTCTAAACTGGCTGATTGAGTTGGTGGTGAGGAAGGCAAATTCTAATGTTAGCATTCATTTCCAGAGGACTAGAATTTTAAAAAAGGATGAAATGCTGACGCTTTATAATGCATTGATCAGAGCACACTTGGAGTATTTTGAACAGTTTTGGGTCCTCTATGTAAGAAAGTATGTGCTGGCATTGGAGAGAGTCAAGAGGAGATTATGAGAATGATCCTGGGAATGAAAGGGTTAATGTGCACTCATTGACCACTTTATTCGGCTCATTAATGCAAATATCGAATTAGCCAATCGTGTGACAGCAACTCAATGCTTGAGTTCTATAGATGTACGGAAGAGAGTATACAGACATTGCACCATGGCTTCGTATGGAAACACCAATGAATGGAAAAATCAACACAGTCATCACGGGTAAAGCCTTTCCCATCATCTATGAGGAGCACAGCCACAGGAAAGCAGCATCCACCATCAAAGACACCCTGTATCTGGGCCATTCTTGCTGCTGCCATCAGCCAGGAGGGACGGAAGCCTTAGGACGCACATCACCAGCTTCAAGAACAGTTATGGCTCCTGAACCAGAGTGGTAACTACTCAGCCCATCACTGAGGTCCCAACTCATTTCAGCATCTGATTCAGGTTTATTATCACCAGCATACACCACAAAATTGGTTAACTTAGCGAGAGAAGTTCAATGCAACACATAAATCTTCAGACTGTCCTTGCTGTGGAGGTGAGAGCGTACAGCAGGATGGGGCTGACTGTCAATACCACAAAGACAGAAGTGGTTTGCCAGTGGAGTACCAGTGTCCCACCCACCCTACCTGCCTTCACTGTTGGTGATGGAAAGCTGTCAGTAATGCCATCTTTCAAATATCTGGGGAGCATTCTCTCTGAGGATAGCGGCATTGACAACGACATCCAGAGCCACATTAAACAGGCATCAGCTGCCTTTGGGAGACTTCGGCCTAGAGTCTTTCAGACCAGGAGCCTTCGTCCCTCCACAAAGGTCACCGTATACCAAGCGGTCTGTGTCACCACCCTCCTTTATGGCTGTGAAGCTTGGGTAACCTACAGCCATCACATCAAGTCCTTGGAGCGCTTCCACATAAGCCGCCATCAGCTCACATCCTGGGAATTACCTGGTGTGAGCGGGTGCCTCACACCGAAACACTTGTAAAGACCAACTGCAGAAGTATTGAGGCCACGATCACCCAGCGTCAGCTGGGACACGTGATAAGGATGCCCCCATGTCGGCTACCCCGCAGAGTGTTATACGGCCAGCTACATCATGGTCGACACTCCGCTGGAGGGCTGAAGAAGCGCTATGAGGATCAGATGAAGAATGCTTTAAGGAAATGCAAGATCAGACCTGAGGACCTGGAGGATGTTGCTCCTGACCGTAACACTTGGCGACAGCTGTGTAGGGATGGAGTTCGTATTCTGGAGATGGAAAGAACAACCAGAAGACAGCAGAAGAGAGCCAGGAGAAATGCAGCCATGGTTGCCATCACTACCACCACTACCACATATACATGTCCCACCTGCAATAGAGCTTGTGGGTCCAGGATAGGACTGTATAGTCATCAAAGATCTCACCGTTAAAGGAGTGGATGTCATCATCGAATTCCGATGGACAACCGAAGAAGAAGAAGAAGAAGAACGTCCATTTAGGAATCAAATGGCAGAGGGGAAGAATCTGTTCCTGAATTGATGAGTGTGTGACTTCAGGCTTCTGTAACTCCTTCCTGATGGTAACAATGAGAAGAGGACATGTCCTAGTGATGGGGGTCCTTAATAATGGATATCACTTTTCTGAGCACTGCTGCTTGAAGATGTCTTGGATACTACAGAGGTTAGTACCCATGATGGAGCTGATGAAATATACAACTTACTGTAGTTTTTTTCAATCCTGTGCAGTAGCCCCCATATCAGACAGTGATGCAGCCAGTCAGAATGCTCTCCACAGTACATCTGTAGAAGTTATTGAGTGTTTTAGGTGACAAACCAAATCTCCTCAAACTCCCAGTAGCTGTGTCTAGCCACCTTTATAATTGCATCATTATTTTGGGGCTAGGTTAGGTCCTCAGAGATATTGACACCCAGGAACTTGAAATTGCTCACTCTCTCCACTTCTGACCCCTTGATGAGGACTGATGTGTGTTCCCTTATCTTACCCTTTCTGAAGTCCACAATCAGCTCTTTGGTCTTACAAGGTTGTTGTTGTGACACCACTCAACTAGCTGGTACACTTTGCTCCTGTATGCTTTCTCACCTCAATCTGAGATTCTACCAACAATGGTTGTATCATCAGCATATTTATAGATGGTATTTGAGCGTGCCTAGCCACATAGTCATAGGTATAGAGAGTGTGGAGCAGTGGGCTACACACACCACTGAGGTGCGTCAGTGTTGATTGTCAGCAAGGGGGAGATGTTATTACCAATCTGCTCAGATTGTGGTCTTCCGGTTAGGAAGTTGAGCATCCATTTGCAGAGGGAGGTACAGAGGTCCAGGTTCAGTAGCTGTCTGATCAGGACTGTAGGAATGATTATGTTAAATGCTGAGCATATGACAATGAACAGCATCTTAACATACACTACCTATGGATTCACTTTCAAGAACTCCACAACCCCTGTTCTCAGTACTATTTATTACTGATGTATCTGTTGTTATCATTTTGCTTTTCTTTTTGTATTTGCATAATTTGTTGTTTTGTGCATATTATTTGTTTTTCCATCTTTGTTTATGTGATTTTTTTCCATTGGTTCTATTGTGTTTCTTTGTATTTATTGTAAATGCAGGAGGGAGATTGAAAATCTGGCTGAGTGGTACCAGAAGAACTAACTCAATCTCTCACTTGTCAGCTAGACCAAGGAGCTGATCACTGACTTTGGCAGAAGGAAACCAGAGGTCCACAATCTAGCTCTCACTGAGGGATCAAAGGTGAAGAGGGTCGGCAGCTCAGTGTTATCATTCCTGTCATGGGCCCAACACTTAAGCACAATTATGCCTCTACTTCCTTAGAAGTTTGCAAAGATTTGGCATGATATCTAATACTTTGATAAACTTCTATAGATGTGAACAGAACATTGGTTGCAGACCAATGCCCTTGAAGGGAAAATCCTACAAAAAGTATTTTTCAGCCCAGTGCATGATGAGTAAAGCCCTCCCCTGCACTGAGCACATCTAGAGGGAGTGCAGTCACAGGAAAACACCATCCATCATCAGGCGCTCACACCACCCAGTCATGCTCTCTTCTCGCTGCTGACATCAGGTAGAAGGTACAAGAGACTCAGGACCCACAGCACCAGGTTCAGGAACAGTTATTACCCCTGAACCATCATGCTCTTGAACCAAAGTGGATAACTTTGGTCAAATTCACTTGCCCCCCACTAAACTGTTCCCACAACCAAAGTACTCACTTTCAAGGACTCTTGATCTCATATTCTTGATACTTATTGCCTAATTAATAATAATTATTTAATGCTTAATTATTTATAATAATTATTAATATTTTCTCCTTTGTATTTGCATGGTTTGCTGTCTTTTGCATGTCCATCATTCGTCTGTCCTGTTGGTGTGGTCTTTCATTGATCTTATGATTCTTAGGGTTGTATATGGTGACATATCTCTCTACTTTGATAATAAATTTACTTTCAACTTTGAATTTTTAACTTTGAACATGGTCAAGAGTTTCAGTTGTTGTTCACACCAAACTTCAAAATAGGGAAGAAATGTGATCTCAGTGACGGTGACCGTGGTGCCAGACGGGGAGGTTTGAGTAGCTCAGAAACTGCTGATCTCCTGGGATTTTCACACAAAGAGTTTCTAGAGTTTACAGAGAACACTGCAAAAAACAACACCTAGTGAACTGCAGTTCTGTGGATGAAAATACCTTGTTAATGAGAAAGGTCAGAGGAGAGTGTCCAGACTGGTTCATGCAGACGGAAAGGTGACAGTAACTGACATAGCCACACGTTGCAACAGTGACGTGCAGAAGAGCATCTCTGAACGTACAACACATCGAACCTTGAAGTGATGGGCTCCAGCAGCAGAGGACTACAAACATACAGCGGTATAAGGAGCACGTGATGGTCTGGGCCTGCTCTCGCTGGAGTTTAGAAGGAGTGGGGGGAATCACAATAAATCTACAGAATATTGAAAGGCCAAGATAGAGTGGACGTGGAGAGGATGTTTTCTATGGTCGGAGAATCTAGGACCAGAGGACACAGATAGAGTAGATGTGGACAGAATGTTTTCTATGGTCGGAGAATCTAGGACCAGACGACACAGATAGAGTGGACGTAGAGTGTATGTTTTCTATGGTCGGAGAATCTAGGACCAGAGGACACAGATAGAGTGGATGTGGAGAGGATGTTTCCTATAGTGGGGGAGTCTAGGACCAGAGGACACAGATAGAGTGGATGTGGAGAGGATGTTTCCTATAGTGGGGGAGTCTGGGACCAGAGGAAACAGATAGAGTGGATGTGGAGAGGATGTTTCCTATAGTGGGGGAGTCTAGGACCAGAGGGCACAGATGAGGTGGATGTGGAGAGGATGTTTCCTATAGTGGGGGAGTCTGGGACCAGAGGAAACAGATAGAGTGGATGTGGAGAGGATGTTTCCTATAGTGGGGGAGTCTAGGACCAGAGTGCACAGATAGAGTAGATGTGGAGAGGATGTTTCCTATAATGGGGGAGTCTAGGACCAGAGGGCACAGATAGAGTGGATGTGGAGAGGATGTTTCCTATAGTGGGGGAGTCTAGGACCAGAGGGCACAGATGAGGTGGATGTGGAGAGGTTGTTTCCTATAGTGGGGGAGTCTAGGACCAGAGTGCACAGATAGAGTAGATGTGGAGAGGATGTTTCCTATAATGGGGGAGTCTAGGACCAGAGTGCACAGATAGAGTAGATGTGGAGAGGATGTTTCCTATAATGGGGGAGTCTAGGACCAGAGGGCACAAATAAGGTGGATGTGGAGAGGATGTTTCCTATAGTGGGGGAGTCTAGGACCAGATGACACAGATAGAGTGGATGTGGTGAGGATGTTTCCTATAGTGGGGGAGTCTGGGACCAGAGGGCACAGATAGAGTGGATGTGGAGAGGATGTTTCCTATAGTGGGGGAGTCTGGGACCAGAGGGCACAGATAGAGTAGATGTGGAGAGGATGCTTCCTATGGTGGGGGAGTCTAGGACCAGAGGGCACAGATAGAGTGGATGTGGAGAGGATGTTTCCTATAATGGGGGAGTCTAGGACCAGAGGGCACAGATAAGGTGGATGTGGAGATGATGTTTCCTATAGTGGGGGAGTCTAGGACCAGAGGGCACAGATAGAGTGGATGTGGAGAGGATGTTTCCTATAGTGGGGGAGTCTGGGACCAGAGGACACAGATAGAGTGGATGTGGAGAGGATGTTTTCTATAGTGGGGGAGTCTGGGACCAGAGTGCAGCCTCGGAATAAAAGGACATCCTTTTAGAACAGAGATGAGGAGGAATTTCTTTAGTCAGAGGATGGCAAATCTGTAGAATTCAGACAGCTGTAGATGGCAAGTAATTGGGTATATTTAAGGTGGATGTTGATAGGTGCTTGATTAGAAAGGATGTCAGAAGTTCAGAGAAATGCAGGAGATGGGGTTTAGAGGGGTTACATCAACCATGATCAAATGGTGGAGCAGATTTGATGGGTCAAATTGCCTAATTCTGCTCCATTGTTTTTTGGTCTTATGGTCTCACAGTCTCCAGCACTTGATTGCTCCAGGAGCAAGGCTGCCCATTGATCGATGTCTCCCATGCTCTGCAGATTACTTTCTGACTACTGGTTGCCCACACAGCCCCAGTCTCAACAATCACATCATCTTAAAACAACAGGGTGGATGGCATCATCAGTCCAACCCCCAGGAAACTGTGAGGGAATCTCCAGTCCTTCACCCAGCGCTGCCAAATATCAGCAGATCCCAGACTCCTAGGACCCTCAAGATGGGATGTTGGGCAATTTTCCAACTGAAGGAGGGCAGACTCTTCCCATTGGAGACAATGTCTCAGTCAGCAGTGACAATGCACAATGATGTGATGATGAACTAAATGGGATGGTCCAGCCATTCACAATCTGGTCCAGAACTAGTATTCCAAAAGCCTGCTCTACCAAAGAAACAACTTAGAACCCCTCCCTAATTACCTTGGAGCTGGATTCGATAAATAGAAGAATCAAAAAATCAGCAGATATTATAATTCGGCAATGAAACGGGATACGCTGGAAACTCAACGGATCTGACAGCATCTGCGGAAAGAGAAATAGATCATCCTTTATCAGAACCAACAGTAAAAATGGATTTAAGGAGCCAGTAGCAGTAGTGGGAAGTGTGAAACCATCAGCTGTTGGAAAATCCAATCTGGTTCGAAGAATTCAGTCTGTGCCCTTCTCTAGGCTAGTCTATTTGTGATCCCAGACATGCAGACGTGTTGTTGACCCTTAACTACTCCCTGAAATGAACCGGTGAAGCCATTCACTTTAGCAGCAAGGTGATAAATAATAGCATAGCCCACATCCCACAAGTAATAAAGAAGATATGATTCCCTCAACCCCACACCTTAGCTCTCCTACTCCAGCAGTAAAGCATTCCGTATTTTCTGCCTTATCAAAACTTCTGACTTGCTGCTGATTGGCTTACCAACTCTTGCTTCTGTCAGTACCAGTACCCCATATGGCAGGACAAACCTCACCAAAATGGGAGTCAATAATCCCTTCACCTTCTGACTCACAGGCAACAGCGTAAGTCATTGATTAATTTAAGACCAGATAGCAGTAGCATTAATTAAACATTTTGGTTGGGCTAAATATTAACATTGACATCATTTTATCATTGCTTTCCCAACCAGTGCAATTTGGGAGCTAACAATTAACAATTACAACAGTCTTTTAAAGCTGGATGAGTAAATTTTCACCCAGCCACAAGGTGAATTCTCAACATCCAAACAACAATACAGCACTAATCCAGGAGTTCTTCATCTACCCTCACTCATTTCAAGTTTACCTGCAAATCAAAGGTTGATGGATTCACTAACCTATCCCACTCTTTCTCAGTAAGTAAGTCATCAATGTTTACTGTTGAAACAAAAATATTCTGCGCAGTAAAAAGCAACATAAATAATGAGAAGGACATTTATTAGTTTACAGGTACACAGATTCTCTTGTTAACATGCTGTAATTACTCCCACTAACATTCCCCCCATCATTTCTCCTAAGTTCCCCTCTGACCATGTGCTTGCTTTCAGCAGTACCCTGAGCACTAAGTTTGACAAACAGGTTAATCTTTACACACCTGCTTCCTGACTCAATTGCTCTTCAGTACCAAGTTCATCTTTTATCTGTCCATTCTCAGGGATACGAGCATCAATGGCAAGGTCGACATTTATTGCCCAGCCCTAACTTCAATTCCAAAGAAATGCTTTCTTCATAAAATTTGCAAATATATAATATAGTATATTCCTTATTTACACTATATCATCATGATATCAGAATCCCTTTACTTATGTTCTTTGAGCAAACATTTGAAAGGATGTTACACAGGCTCGGATGCTCAGTGTCAAGGGGCAGAAGAACCCCAAACTGTGGTCCTTCTGGTGGCTGAACCAAGTTTCAGTGCCCGCTTGAGTATGTACACCTGCAGCCCGGAATGTGCCAGTCAGCAACGTTCATTTGCGGACCTCTCCTTATACTGGAAGACCATCAGGTTCCAGGCAGACCAAAAAGGGTCTTTCATTAAGCTGATGATGCTCCAGAAGCAGTCAACCTTTGTCTCAGTGGGTGTATCTCCGGGAAAAGCCCATAGATCACAGAGACCTGGCTTACACAGGATCAACTCGACAAAGATCACTGTGTCCTCCCCACATCATTTTGGCAGCCACACAGTCCAGAAGGAGAAGAGTGACCATCATGGAATATAAGAAAACTGAAGCAGGAGTAGACCACTCGGTCCCTCTAGCCTACCCCGCTACCCATGACTGACCTACCCCAGGCCTCATCTCCTCTGCTGTGCCAGTCCCTTTTGCCCTCAATTCCCAGATCTCTCAGACGTTTATCTACTTCCGTTATAAATGCCTTGAGTGGTCCAACCTCCACAACTACCTTCTAGTAATTCACCATCTTCTGTGGGGAGATGTTCCTATTCAACTGTCCTTTGGTTTGACATTCTCCCACTAGTGGAACATCTCAACGTCTACCTTAACACTTACTTTAGAGTATCCCATAAGAATTACCATTCATTTTTCTGATCCAAAGAATTTAGAATTCATTGCATTGCTGGTGGTTGAACAAGCATATCATGCCTGGAATTAGATCAGTGAATAACTTTTATTTTGCTTCAATGTACTCCAAGCATGGTCTCACCAACATCCTGTAAAACTGCAACAAAACATTCCGATTTCTGAACTGCAACCCTTTTGCAATAAAGACCAATACACTATTTGCGTCTTAACGACTTGCATTACCTGCCAGTTAAATTTTTGTAATTTATGCACAAGAACACCTAGATCCCTCTGTATTAGGGTCAGTTGTAAACTTTCTCCTTTTAGATAATACTCTTTTTATTAAGATTCCTCCTACCAAAGTACATGATCTCATCTTTTCCCAATTAAAATCAATGTAGCATACTTGAGGGTAGTGTGAAGTTGGATCAAGTCTCTGGCTGTACATGAGATATATGACTGGAAAGTCCCCTCCCACCACCAGTCGGGTGAAGTCCTGGGACCTCCCCTGGTTTTGATGGTCTGCTTGGGAAACCATACACACAGAATCCACCGTGCAGTTCTCCAACAGGGCCACAGGACCCTATGTGTGGGCCACCACCTGAAACACTTGCAGTCAGTGGTGTTTGTCCATAGAGCTATTCCACATGGGGTATTCTTCAACTCACTAGGATGTTTCCCAGCCAGGACTGTCCTTCACAACACCAGGGATAAGTAGAACTTTGGCACATAGTGACACCAGGGTCAGGATAACAGACAAGGAAATCAACTAGTATTAGGTCCATGTTAGGTACATTGTCCCTCCTTTCTCCAGACAAAAACCTTATCTCCATGAACATGATCTAACATGGATACCTAGCTGAAATGGAAGTTGGCTTGTCCAACTCTGTGGACCGTACTTTGCATCAGGCAGAGGATTCACAAGCTGAAAGCACATACATAGAAACATAGAAAATAGGTGCAGGAGTAGGCCATTCGGCCCTTCGAGCCTGCAGCGCCATTCAGTATCATCATGGCTGATCATCCAACTCAGAACCCTGTACCTGCTTTCTCTCCATACCCCCTGATCCCTTTAGCCACAAGGGCCATATCTAACTTCCTCTTAAATATAGCCAATGAACCGGCCTCAACTGTTTCCTGTGGCAGAGAATTCCACAGATTCACCATTCTCTGTGTGAAGAAGTTTTTCCTTATCTCGGTCCTAAAAGGCTTCCCCTTTATCCTTAAACTGTGACCCCTCGTTCTGGACTTCCCCAACATCGGAATCAATCTTCCTGCATCTAGCCTGTCCAATCCCTTTAGAATTTTATACTTTTTAATAAGATCCCCCCTCAATCTTCTAAATTCCAGTGAGTATAAGCCTAGTCAATCCAGTCTTTCTTCATATGAAAGTCCTGCCATCCCAGGAATCAATCTGGTGAACCTTCTCTGTACTCCCTCTATGGCAAGAATGTCTTTCCTCAGATTAGGGGACCAAAACTGCACACAATATTCTAGGTGCGGTCTCACCAAGGCCTTGTACAACTGCAGTAGAACTCCCTGCTCCTGTACTCAAATCCTTTTGCTATGAATGCCAACATACCATTTGCCTTTTTCACCGCCTGCTGTACCTGCATGCCCACCTTCAATGACTGGTGTACAATGACACCCAGGTCTTGTTGCATCTCCCCTTTTCCTAATCGGCCACCATTCAGATAATAATCTGTTTTCCTGTTCTTGCAACCAAAGTGGATAACCTCACATTTATCCACATTAAATTGCATCTGCCATGAATTTGCCCACTCACCTAACCTATCCAAGTCACCCTGCATCCTCTTAGCATCCTCCTCACAGCTAACACCGCCGCCCAGCTTCGTGTCATCCGCAAACTTGGAGATGCTGCATTTAATTCCCTCGTCTAAATCATTAATATATATTGTAAACAACTGGGGTCCCAGCACTGAGCCTTGCGGTACCCCACTAGTCACTGCCTGCCATTCTGAAAAGGTCCCGTTTACTCCCACTCTTTGCTTCCTGTCTGCCAACCAATTCTCTATCCACATCAATACCATACCCCCAATACCGTGTGCTTTAAGGTTGCACACTAATCTCCTGTGTGGGACCCTGTCAAAAGCCTTTTGAAAATCTAAATATATCACATCCACTGGCTCTCCCCTATCCACTCTACTAGTTACATCTTCAAAAAATTCTATAAGATTCGTCAGACATGATTTTCCTTTCACAAATCCATGCTGACTTTGTCCGATGATTTCACCTCTTTCCAAATGTGCTGTTATCACATCTTTGATAACCGACTCTAGCATTTTCCCCACCACCGATGTCAGACTAACCGGTCTATAATTCCCTGGTTTCTCTCTCCCTCCTTTTTTAAAAAAGTGGGGTTACATTAGCCACCCTCCAATCCTCAGGAACTAATCCAGAATCTAACGAGGTTTGAAAAATTATCACTAATACATTCACTATTTCTTGGGCTACTTCCTTAAGCACTCTGGGATGCAGACCATCTGGCCCTGGGGATTTATCTGCCTTTAATCCCTTCAATTTACCTAACACCACTTCCCTACTAACATGTATTTCCCTCAGTTCCTCCATCTCACTAGACCCTCGGTCCCTTACTATTTCCGGAAGATTATTTGTATCCTCCTTAGTGAAGACAGAACCAAAGTAGTTATTCAATTGGTCTGCCATGTCTTTGTTCCCTATGATCAATTCACCTGTTTCTGACTGTAAAGGACCTACATTTGTCTTGACTAATCTTTTTCTTTTCACATATCTATAAAAGCTTTTACAGTCAGTTTTTATGTTCCCTGCCAGCTTTCTCTCATAATCTTTTTTCCCTTTCCTAATTAAGCCCTTTGTCCTCCTCTGCTGGTCTCTGAATTTCTCCCAGACCTCAGGTGTGCCGCTTTTTTTTGCTAATTTATATGTTTCTTCTTTGGACTTGATACTATCCCTAATTTCCCTTGTCAGCCACGGGTGCACTAACTTCCCTGGTTTATTCTTTTGCCAAACTGGGATGAACAATTGTTGTAGTTCATCCATGCGATCTTTAAATGCTTGCCATTGCATATCCACCGTCAACCCTTTAAGTATCATTTGCCCCTCTATCTTGGCTAATTCACGTCTCATACCTTCAAAGTTACCCTTCTTTAAGTTCAGAACCTTTGTTTTTGAATTAACTATGTCACTCTCCATCTTAATGAAGAATTCCACCATATTATGGTCACTCTTACCCAAGGGGCCTCGCACAACAAGATTGCTAACTAACCCTTCCTCATTGCTCAATACCCAATTTAGAATGGCCTGCTCTCTAGTTGATTCCTCGACATGTTGGTTCAGAAAACCATCCCGCATACATTCCAAGAAATCCTCTTCCTCAGCACCCTTACCAATTTGATTCACCCAATCTACATGTAAATTGAAGTCACCCATTATAACTACTGTTCCTTTATTGCACGCATTTCTAATTTCCTGTTTAATGCCATCCCCAACCTCACTACTACTGTTAGGTGGCCTGTACACAACTCCCACCAGGGTTTTCTGCCCCTTAGTGTTATGCAGCTCTACCCATATCAATTCCACATCCTCCAGGCTAATATCCTTCCTTTCTATTGCGTTAATCTCCTCTCTAACCAGCAATGCTACCCCACCTCCTTTTCTTTCCTGTCTATCCCTCCTGAATATTGAATATCCCTGGATGTTGAGCTCCCATCCTTGGTCACCCTGGAGCCATGTCTCTGTGATCCCAACTATATCATATTCATTAATAACTATCTGCACATTCAATTCATCCACCTTGTTACGAATGCTCCTCGCATTGACACACAAAGCTTTCAGGCTTGTTTTTACAACACTCTTAGCCCTTATACAACTATGTTGAAAAGTGGCCCTTTTTGCTTTTTGCCCTGGATTTGCCTACCTGCCACTTTTACTTTTCACCTTACTACTTTTTGCTTCTACCCTCATTTTACACCCCTCTGTCTCTCTGCACTTGTTCCCATCCCCCTGCCACATTAGTTTAAAGCCTCCTGAACAGCAGTAGCAAACGCTCCCCCTAGGACATTGGTTCCAGTCCAGCCCAGGTGCAGACCGTCCTGTTTATACCGGTCCCACCTCCCCCAGAACAGGTTCCAATGCCCCAGAAATTTGAATCCCTCCCCCTTGCACCATTTTTCATGCCACGTATTCATCTGAAATATCCTCCTATTTCTACTCTGACTAGCACGTGGCATTGGTAGTAATCCAGAGATTATTACCTTTGTGGTCCTACTTTTTAGTTTATCTCCTAACTCCCTAAATTCACCTTGTAGGACCTCATCCCATTTTTTACCTATATCGTTGGTACCTATGTGCACCACGACCACTGGCTGTTCACCCTCCCATTCCAGAATGTCCTGCAGCCGCTCAGAGACATCCTTGACCCTTGCACCAGGGAGGCAACATACCATCCTGGAGTCTCGTTTGCGGCCGCAGAAATGCCTATCTATTCCCCTTACAATCGAATCCCCTATCACTATAGCTCTCCCACTCCTTTTCCTTCCCTCCTGTGCCACAGAACCACCCATGGTGCAATGAACTCGGCTGCTGCTGCCTTCCCCTGATGAGACATCTCCCCTAACAGTATCCAAAACAGTATATCTGTTTAGGAGGGAGATGACCTCAGGGGACTCCTGCACTACCTGCCTACTGCTACGTTATCTATACCACCAGGTGTAATGAAATAATCTGTATGGATGGCATGCAAAATGATACAGTACATGTAAATAATAAACAATAATAACAACAAAGAAGATAAACAAATTTACCAACTTACCCATTACCCACTGCCACATTCTTCCCATACATCCTAGCTCTTCCGCGCTAGATTCCCACCACCTTCAGGTAATCACACCTGAAGATAGGGAGAATAAAGGATTGCTTGGAACAAAGAACGTGGCTTCACTTCTGCTGATTGACTCTGACCCAAGTGCACCATCAGCAGGTCTGAATAAAAGATGCAATAGCTCCCATTTTAAAATTAACAGCCCTCATGCACAAATCTATTGTGGAGGGAACAGCAAAAGGCTTGACACAACATTCAAACAATATAGAGGAGAGAGATCCGCTTTGCCTGATCCTAGACTTAGTCAGGAAGATCTTTCTTCCTCTCCCATTGATTTGGACCATGTAAATGGTGTCTGTGTGGAGCAGATAGATTCCTTCTTTCCTATTTTGGAGAGTAGGCTACCATGACGTGTGATATTTTGTCAAACAATCTCTATTTTTTAATCATGTTCAAATTTTAATTAGTTTGCAAGTCTATGCAAGGGAGATCAGCCTAGGTTTAGACTCTTCCTTTGTCAGATCCTTCTTCTTCATCCACAGAGGATTCTGGATTCAGCAGGCCTCAGGTGAGCTTTGTCAACCTTCAGACTACATGCTTCATCAAGTTGTGCATGTCACCAACCATCTTCAGATACAGACCTTGACACATGTGGCCACTAACTCTGTCACACTAGATGTCTCAAAGTTCTCATTCTCTTAATCTGGGTCAGTTTCTCACACCTTCAGACAATGCCTGTTTCCTTCCAATTCCAATGCCCATGCATCAACTCTGCCTGTGTGTGAGGGTGTGCCCAGCTGCAAGTGACAGATTTCTGAATGGTTGACCCTTCTTTAACCATTTCCCTGACTAAACTTTATTTCATTATATAATCAAGCAGCAATCTCGTTGAGTCTTTTGGATCCAGCCATGACTCCTTCCCACATCGAGTGACAGGGACAGGCCCAAATCTACTTATGGCCAACACAAGAGATTGCAGATGCTGGAGCCTGGAGCAACATGCAATCTGCTGGAAGAACTCAGTCAGACAAGCAGCATCTACTAGAGGGAAGAAATTGCTAGATACAAGAAATTCTGTAGATGCAGGTAACCTAGAGCAACATACGCAAAACGCTGGAGGAACTCAGCAGGTCAGGCAGCATCTATGGAGTGAATATTCGATAGTTTGAACCAACACTCTTCATCATTACTCACTTTGCCTGAGAAACACACAAAGTGCTGGAGGGTCTCAATGGAATTGTCAATGTTCAGGACTAGTTGCTTCACCCAGTCCTGATGAAGGGTCTCGGCCTGAAACGTGGACTTTTTATTCTCCTCCTTAGATGCCGAGTCTCTCCAGCGTTTTGTTTGAGTTGCTCTGCAAAGGAATTGCTGCAAGATTTTGATCCAAGCCATCAACAATCCATTTCCTCATACAGATGGTACAGATTGCTTGTGGCCACCAATTTAAATTCTACTTCCCATTCCCATGCTGGCACGTCAGTCTATGACCTCGTCTATGGTCATGATGAGTCCACCCTCAGGTTGCTTTGTAATTTCTCCCTTCCCCCTTCTCTCTTTTTCCATTCCCCATTATGGCTCCCCTCTTACCCCTCCTCTTCTCCTCACATGCCCAGTGCCTTCCTCTGGTATTCCTCCTTATTCCCCTTTCTGTCATGGTCCATTCTCCTCTTCTATCAAATTCCTTCTTGTCCAGACCTTTCCTCTTCCATCTATCCTCTCCCAGCCTCTCAGCATCTCCCCCACCCCCATCAACCACCTTCCACCTCATCTGGTTTCACCCAATGCCTGTCAGCTTGTACATTTGCTCCCTCTCCCCCTCCTTCTTATACGGACCTCTTCCCCATTGATTTCTAGTGAAGGGTCCCGGCCCAAAACATTAACAATTTATTGCTCTCCATAGAAGGTGCCTAACTGTAGCATTTTGTGTGTGTTCTTCTGGGTTTAAACATCTACAGAAGCTCTAGTGTTTAAGATTATTTGTTGCTCTGATCATGGCTGCTCTTTCCCACTAGTCCCAAGTGATAGGGCATAGGTCCGTTCCCATGTCTGCATGTGGGTGGCCCAGGGTTGCTGTTGGTTCATCCCCAATGTTTTCGTTCCCAAAAACTATACTTCAGTCAGTGACACCAGTTGAAGTCCTTCCATTCACTCACCCAAGCATTTCATTCTAGGGACACAAGAGATTGCAGGTGCTGGAATGTGAAGCAACACAAGAAGCTGGAGCAGTGTGTCAGACAGGGAAATGGACAGTCAGTTTCCATCCGGATTGAGATGAGGGTCTTGACTGTTCCATTATTCCTCCAGCACTTGGTGTGTTGCTCAAATGTATCATTACAGTAGCTTGTAATTTTCATATTATGCCTTCAGTTGTTCTTTTTCCACATTGGTCAGTGGTGAGCTTGAGTGGCTTTCACGTCAGCCTCAGTGCCCTGTGACCGCACTATTCCCAGCGCTGGCTGTGCCAAGCTTCGGTGCACCCTAAAGCCCACCCTTACTCCCTTGGTTGCCAATCGCCTGCATTCAGTGTGAAGCACTGGTGAAGAAGACCGGTCCCAGACATACCATCGGCTATTTCACCCTCTCTGCAGCCACCTTCAGGCCAGTATGCAGGAGGACTGAGACTCTGGCTGTGTATAAAAGATCTGACAGAGAGAGAGAGCCCAGTTTCTTTTTTTCAAATTTCAAAATAAATTTTATTCATGAAAAATATATACAAGAAATACAAAATAAGGTCTATGGCTTTCTTTATACCCATAGTGTCATTCAGAGTATACATTCACTGTGTAGGCAGATCCATCCATTTGAATGATCATAAAGTTAATTCAAAGCATCAAGTGTGGCCGGCCTCCTTGAATAATACACACTTTAAACAACTACTTCAGCAGTTACTCAGTAGGACCCAGCCTCTCAGTGCCCAGTGGCAGCAGAACCTAGTAAGACTGCAGTCCATTCTCACAAATCCTTTGCATTGACGGCACAAAACCTCGGAGTACCCCTGGCTGGCCAGCGGCATTCCCTTCTGGGCAAGTCTCAGGCAGTTTTATCACTGTGTTGATGATCTATGTACTAGGGCCCCAGTCACCACCAGCCAGGCTCTATTCTCAACTGCCTTTGGACTGGACATTTCACAAGGCAGAGAAGAGTAAGTCACTGCCTAAGATTACATAGGGATCAGGAAACAGGGGCACAGACTTGGGTTTCAGGGTAAAAGGTAAACGTGGAAGAATTTAAACAGCATCTGTGTGCAAAGGAACGATTGTCATTTCGTGTCGAGACCCTGCATCTGGACAGGCTGTTGTCTGTCTAGTAATTGCTAGGTTATTATTCCAGAATTTATTTAATTCACTGAATTTAAATTTCCCAGCTGTCATGGTGGGAGGAAGAGAAGAGAGAACAAACAGGAAGTTTTGGAATACGGAAGAATGAGGCGGGGGGGATCTCATTAAAACTATCGAATGTTGAAAGGCCTTGTCAGAGTAGATGTGGAGATGATGTTCCCTATGGTGGGGGAGTTCAGGGTTAGAGGACTCGGGTCAGAATAGAGGGATGTCCATTTTGAACAGAGATGAGAAGGAATTTCTTTAGCCAGAGGGTGGTGAAGCTGTGGAAATCGTTGCAACAGGCAGCTGTGGAGGTACTGGGTGTATTTAAAGCTGAGGTTGATAGATTCTTGATCAGTCAGGGCATGAAAGGTTACTGGGAGAAGAATAGGGTTCAGAGGGAAAAGGGTTACCCATGATGAAATGGTGGAGCAGACTTGATGGGCTGAATGGCCTAATTCTGTTCTTGTGTCTTAGGGTCTTATTAGACCTTATTCTGGAAGCCACTTTTTCTTAAACTCAACCAGAAGAGGTGTAATAGGAGTGAAGACCCTCTTTTTATGCCATTTAATTCTACCTATAGTGAGTAGACTTTAATGAGCTCTGCAGATTTATCTACCAATGACGTACAGATTAGCAGCACAGGTAACCAATGAGCACAAAGTAATATTGTGTGCGATGAAAAGAAAATTGATTAGATCAGTTTAACATATTTAAATCTGCTGTACAGGCTTTTCCCGTTACAAACTTCTGACTAATGGACACCATACAAACAGACAAGCTTCCACAATATTATTAAATTCAGAAGACCGATGATACATCCATTCCTAGGAATGACACAGCTAGTTTCCTCTCTCTCTTCACCTTTAGTAATTGTTCCTTATTTATCAGTCTTGTCTTCTTTTGTTACCATTCATTGCTATAAAGTGGAGGTTACCATAACAAGTGATTTTTCTTTATTTTCTGAGTTATAGACAAAATTGACTTATGGATATCCCTAAAATCCAAACACATTTATTACCAGACCTGCAATTCCACAGGAAAGTATTGAGTGCATGGGACAGACTGGAAAGTGCACAGGAAAGTATTGAGTGCATGGGACAGACTGGAAAGTGCACAGGAAAGTATTGAGTGCATGGGACAGACTGGAAAGTGCACAGGAAAGTATTGAGTGCATGGGACAGATTGGTATAGCTCAGTTAAGGAGCCAATATACAGCTGAGTGACTTGTTCAGCACTTTCTCATTCCAAGTGCAATGATGAATGAGGACACACAAGAGATGCAGATGCTGGAAATCAGGAGCAATACAGAAAGCGATATAAGAACACAGCAGGTCAGGCAGCATCTGTGGTGGGAAAAGGACAGTCACGGTTACAGGGCAAGACCCTTCATCAGTTGCGATGAAGGGTTTCAGCCCAAACTGTAATCCCACCACAGATGTTGCCTGATCTGGTGAGTTTCTCCAGTGTTTTGTGTGTTGCTCTCAATAATGAATTATGCTTGACAACTTCTTTTTAGTAAGTTCAGGAAGATGGGATAATCAATACAACACTTTATTTAAAGATTAGCTTTATTTGTCACATGTGCTTCGAAACGTTGATACAGTGAAATGTGCCACAACTATCTGAGTCAGTTCTTTAGAAATGCAAACATGAGGAGATCTACAGATGCTGGAAATTCAAGCAATTCAGGCCGGGCAGCATCTATAGGAAGAAGTACAGTCGATGTTTCGGGCCGAGACCCTTCGTCAGGATTAATGGAAAAAAGAGATAGTAAGAGATTGGAAAGTGGGAGGGGGAGGGGGAGACCCAAAATACTATCTCTTTTTTCCATTGGTCCTGACGAAGGGTCTCGGCCTGAAACGTCAACAGTGCTTCTCCCTATAGATGCTGCCTGGCCTGCTGTGTTCCACCAGCATTTTGTGTGTGTTGCAGGTCTCTTAGATGCTCTTTATCAACTCTTCTACTAAATAGATTTGAATATTGAGGTTTGAATGCAAATTATAAACACTCCAAGCAAAAGCAAGAGGAAAGTGGATCAAACACCAACTCAATTCTGAGGCGGCAGAGTGGCAAAGTGGTTAGCGTAACGCCAGCGATCACCAATTGGGATTAAATTCCTGCTGCCGTCTGTAGGGAGTTTATACGTTCCTCCTGTGACCACGTGGGTTTCTTCCAGGTGCTTCGGTTTCCTCCCATATTCCAAAATGTACTGTTGGAGTTAGGGTTAATGAGTTGTGGACAGGCTGTGTTAGCGCAGGATGTGCGTGACACTTGCGGGCTGCCCCCAGCACAACCCTCAGCCTGTGTTGGTCGTTGACACAAAATGATGTGTTTTCACTGTATGCTTCAATGTTCTGATGTACATCTGACAAATAAAGCTGATCTCGAAGAAGAACCCAATGGCATTTAAAACTCTTTAAAGGGATTGAATTGATGCCTCTGTTACAATAAAGGTGATATTGAGCCCATTTCTACATAGCATATACCCAGCCAGCCTGTTGGTATTGGTGCCTTTAAATGATCAGGAACAAATGGAGATTACTAACGTCCATTACAGTATTTTACAACCACACATAGGAAAACATACTTTACGTCGTTATTTCATTGTTTTATTTCAGTTAATGGCAGTGGACTGAAACATATTCAAACTAGCACGATTAGGTTATACAGAGCAAGCTCCCAGTAACCTGATAATCTATATTACTGTGGTTACCAATGGATACCAGGGAGAGTGTCCATGCCCTTTAATGATATTGGACTCTTTTGTCACTTGAGGAGCAGACAGTGCCCTAAGGGTAAACATCCCATTCAAAATGGGTTCCCTCCCCTTGGTACAACAAAAGGTGACCTGTCTCTAGTCCACCCTGTACTGTTACATACTCAGACCCCTCCCTCTCTATCCTGATACAAGGTCTCAATCACGTGCCTATTGCTTCCACAGATGCTGTCTGACCTGCTGAGTTCTAACATCTTTGTTTTTTTGCTCCACATTCCAGGAACTGCAGTCTCTTTGTCATCAATGGAATGCCAACCTGAGATTTTGCTGTAAGGCCTCAAACCTATTACCTTGTTATTCAGAGTATAATTGAAGTTCACTGAGCTAGAGCTGACCAGGTTAGTTGCTGACGATCAAATTAACAGCAGACAACACAGATCAGTGGCCGCCACTCCAGTTTCCTACCTGTAAAAATATTTGCTTCACATTTCTGCTCTCTATATTTGACACCTTGCTTATTAATGATAGGCTTTGTGCTTTCAACGCTTGTTCTTCTACCTGAACTGCTCTGCAATTTTTTATTCTTGCTATTTTCACTTGTTAAACCTCGGCAGAAACGTGGCTGTTTTTCTTTGGTTAACGGACCCATGTACTGACTCTACAAAATGAAAGTAGCAGAGAGGTCTTAACAGCAGCTTTCTCTGCTTTGATCCGTTTCAATGGTGGACACTGGTCTGTGATGTTAAACTGGCACAACCAGACCAGAAGAGATCAATTTGTTTGCCCTTGATTTGATAACTTGGAAAATTCAGTTCATTCTCTGCAAATAGAGTAAAGAATGAATGCCTGTAACGTGTTTTGAGACTAATGACCATGTAGCATTCCTAAACTGCTGAAATATACTTCCAATTTCACGAAGTATGTCCATAATGTCTGTTCCATTGAACTTTTAAAGTTTAGAAAACTGAAAGCTGAACATTTATGAAATTTTCTTAATTCATGGTGACTAGTGTTCAAAAAGTGTAATAACTCAGAAACATTGTCACACTATCAAATTCTTATTAATAACTTGAGATAATTAAAAAGGAAACTTTTTTTTACTGATGGCGGCACATGGGATAGCAGGTACTGCAATCTGAAGCCAAACGTAAAAAACTCAATGGGTCAGGCAACATCTATGGAGGAAAAGGGATGGTCAAATTTTTGGGTTGAGAAACTACTTCACAACTGAGATATTTCTGCAGATAGTTACAGATACTTTACTGATGCCAAAGAATATTACAGTGGCACAGACGCATTACCAGTGCACAGATATACAAATATTAGGGCAGAAGTAAGAAAGAATGAAAAATAAGTTACCTCATACAGTCTAGCAGGAAGGAGTCATCACTTCCCCAGCTAGAGGTTACCCTAATGGCCGAGGGTAAGAATGTCCTCATATAGCGCTCTTTGGAGCAGTGCAGTTGTCTTAGTCTATCACTAAAAGTGCTCCTCTGTTCAGCCAAGGTGGCAGGCAGAGGGTGAGAAATATTGTCCGGAATTGTCAGAGTTTTCCATAGGGTCATTTGTTCTACCACAGCCTCCAGTGTGTCCAGTTTGACTCCTATAATGTTCAACACATAGGATTAAGTACAAAAAAAATCAAGTTCTCAATGAATTGAATTCTCCATCTACTAAACATGTATAGTTCAAGTTTGTAAAAATATTATTTAAAATGATGGTAAATACCATTGGCACATCCACAAATGTAACAAAGTTAATTTAGCTACCTTTGCTTTAGCCATAATCTGAGTTTCTAGGCCAACAGTAATCAAACAAAAACATCAGAGCAGTGCTGTGGAACACAAAAAATCCAAACTGCTTGAGAAGTTTTGGGACCAGTGGGCAAAGGTGAGCTTCAGGGCAAGAGAGAAGGGCAGGGAAATTTGGGGAGGCAATAGCAGAGTCCAGGGCCTGGGCAGTGGAAGGGGATCCCAGCAATGAAGGGATTACATGGGGGTTGACTAAGAGGGGTTCAGAACTGTAGCTTTAGGGTTGACTTTGATGACTGGGAAACAATGAAGCTTCTAAAACTCTGTGTTCAACAGTGATTGAAGGAACGCCTCTAGTGTTTCCTGTAAATTATTTACCATGGAAAACTCAGAGTTAAAAAAATCCTAATCTTACAACATGCCGTTTTCAGTAAGTTTTGATCAACTTAAAATGTGCATTTCAAATTGCAAGTTCCTTATTTATTCACTTATATTTATTAAATCAATCCCACACTTCAAAACATAATTTTAAATGACGAAGCATTAATAAGTGATGTAACCAAGATTTAATTTGGGCTAAGGGTTTTAGATGCAAAGCCCTTAACGATCCCCCAGACGCGAAGATTACAATGCAAGGCTTGCAAAAGTTCCCTAACATTCCTCTAAATAGTAGCGATGTAACTTTTCCGGAAATAAATCGCGTTGGCAGCGAGCAAACGCGGTACCAAAGACGCCGTTCAACACCAACACTGATGCAAGGAAGCTGGTCGAGAGGGCTTGTTAAAAACAGCCACGCACACATACACATTTATCTCGGCACTTTAAAACATGCACGCAGGGAGACGGCGCGTTAAAACACAGGCAGATATTAAGAGCGAGAGAGATCACTGTAAAAATATCCACATACACAATTGCATCACGGCGCTCCAAAGCACAAATCATATCTATATATAAAAACACACACATGCACACGCATATAAAATACATTAAGACTTGCACACACACACACACACACACACATACGTTTTTAAAATGCTCGGGAAAATATATTGTGCACATTAAGATTTGCGTGTTTGTGTGTGTGATCATCTAAACGTGCACAGGCTCACACACACTGTAGAATGCCTCTGGTGGAGCCCAGCAGAGAAATCCCAAGCCATGGAGACAAGCAGCGGCAACTAAGGAGGATGAGCGAGCCGGGTACCTGTTCAGCTTCGCCCTCTCGCTCTCCTCCTCCCCCGTTTGCGTGGAGCTGGAGAGACCCCTCCTGTACGTGATGCTGATGCTTGTGTGTTGTGAGTGAGAGAGAGCGAGAGAGAGAGGAGAGAGAGAGCGAGAGAGAGAGTGTGTGTTTTAAAAAAGTCAGCAAAGGACCAACAGTGCGGGTACGTCCCTAGGAGACGACGGGCAAAGGGAGAGAGAGAGAGAGACACGTGATGAGTTTGGCGATCAGGTTGAAGTGAGAGGAAGGGAGGGAGAGAGTGAGTGTGAGAAAGAGAAGAGGGACAGGCGCAGCGCAGGAACCCACTGACTAACCCTCACTGTTATCTTTGCAATCCAGGAGGAAGAGGAGGAGGAGAGGGAGGTGTGTTTAACACTACTGCTGTCCACATCCACACCAACGCCATCTTGATTTCTTTCCGGAACAAACTTTTTTGTTTAAATTAAAAAGAAGTTTTCTCTCTCTTTCTCCCAGCCATCACCATCCCCTGATGTCTCGGCGGAAACAAACCAACCCCAACAAAGTCAACCGTGAGTACCGCCCGGGGACAGCACTTTAATGCATTCTTTGCCTTACTTGGGAGGATGCTGAAGTTTTTTTTCGTTTTTTTTAGGGGGGAGAGAGGGTGAGGGTGAAGGGCGTTTAAAGGGCTGGGGAAGGGGCGAGGAGAGGTAGGTTTCTGCGGCATCTACTCGGCGTAGCCCGCTGGCAACGCCGAAAAGCCCGGCTGGAGGTGGGAGACAGGGTGGGGAAAGGGCACAGGGATGGCGTGGGGGGGGGGGGGGGGAAAGGCTTACATCCCAAACTGAGAGCAGAAAGGTGATGCTAGGCGCCCTGGCTACAAATCCATCTCTCCCTATCCCCCCTCGCCAACTGGGAGTGTGAGGAGCGCTTCCTCCGCCCGGACAAAATCTTTCAGAAAACTTTTCACAAACTTTTATTTTACTGCTGGGCGAGGGTGCGGAGGGAACGAGTCGGCCTGTCTCCGGACCCGGCTCGCCTTGCTCGCTGCCCAACCTTCACCCATCACCCGCACCCTGGATGAGGCCGAGGGCCGGGGCACCGAAAGCCTCGCAGATTTCCCGAGGAGTTTTGGCGTCGCGCCCCATCTCCGCTCGTCCTTCATCGTTACCCGCTCCGCGATTCTCTCCCTCCGTCACCCCTCCCTCTCTTCATCACCCTTCCCTCCACAATCGGCTCCCTTCAGCATCCCCTCACCCCTCCATCTCCCCCACCCTTCACCCCTCTCTCCCAGACTCCCTCCCCTTCATCGTCCTATCACACCCTCTCTCCATCATCCACTTCCTCCAACCCCCTCCCACCCCATCCATCATCCCCTCCCCCTCCTCATCCCCACCCTCCACCACACCCCTCTATTTCCCCCACCCTTCCCCCTCTCCCCACCCCTTCCAACATCCTATCACACCCTCACTCCATCATCCACTTCCTCCATCCCCCTCCCACCCTCCAACCATCATCCCCTCCCCCTCTGTCATCCCCACCCTCCACCACACCCCTCTATTTCCCCCACCCTTCCCCCTCTCCCCACCCCTTCCAAAACCTACACACCCTCCCTCCAACATCCACTCCCTATCATTCCCTCCCTCCAGCCATCCCCTCGACCATCTCTTCCTCCTCCAGTACTCCCAATTCTCCTCCTCTCCCTCCATCATCCCTTCCTACCTCCATCACCCCCTTCCTCCAGCATCCCTCACTCTTACCACCCACAAACCCCTACCGATTCCATCCCCCTCCCTCCACAACCCTCCCCTCCCTCAACATCTCCTTCACTCTCACCCTCCACATCCCCCAACCCCTCCCCCTCCCTCCACACTCCCTCCCTCCTTATCCACTCCCTCCCTCTCTCCATCACCCTTCCTCCACAATCTGCTCCCTCATCTCCCCCACCCTTCACTTCTCTCTCCCACCTCCCTACCCCTTCCATCATCCTATCACACCCCTCCCTCCGCATCCCCTCCGTCCTCCCTCCCTCCACATCCCCTCCCTCACTCTCCGTCACCCTTCTCCTCCATCATACCCTCACCCTCCATCGCCCCTACCCACCCCGCCCTCTTCCTTCATCCCTTCCCTTCCTCCATCCCAGCACTCCTCCTTCCACCATATAACTTCCTTTCATCCATCCTTCCTCACCCTCCCTGCCTCAACATCCCTCCACCCTCACTCTCCATCACCCTTCCCTCCACAATCTGCTCCCTCCATCTCCCCCACCCTTCACTCCTCTCTCCCAGCCTCCCTACCCCTTCCATCATCCTATCACACCCTCCCTCCGCATCCCCTCCGTCCTCCCTCCCTCCACATCCCCTCCCTCACTCTCCGTCACCCTTCTCCTCCATCATACCCTCACCCTCCATCGCCCCTACCCACCCCGCCCTCTTCCTTCATCCCTTCCCTTCCCTCCATCCCAGCACTCCCTCCTTCCACCATATAACTTCCTTTCATCCATCCTTCCCTCACCCTCCCTGCCTCAACATCCCCTCCACCCTCACTCTCCATCACCCTTCCCTCCACAATCTGCTCCCTCCATCTCCCCCACCCTTCACTCCTCTCTCCCAGCCTCCCTACCCCTTCCATCATCCTATCACACCCTCCCTCCTGCAACCCCTCCCTCCACATTCCTCCTCCTCCCCTCCACTCCTCCATCCTCCCTCCACAATCTCTCCCCTCCCTCCCTCCCTCCCCTCCGCATCCCCTCCATCCTCCCTCCCTCCTCATCCCCTCGCCCTCCATCCTCCCTCCACATCCCCTCCCTCACTCTCCGTCACCCTTCTCTCCATCATACCCTCACCCTCCATCGCCCCTACCCACCCCGCCCTCTTCCTTCATCCCCTCCCTTCCTCCATCCCAGCACTCCCTCCTTCCACCATATACTTCCTTTCATCCATCCTTCCCTCACCCTCCCTGCCTCAACATCCCCTCCACCCTCACTCTCCATCACCCTTCCCTCCACAATCTGCCCATTCCATCATCCCCTCACTCTTCATTTCCCCCTCCACCCTCCCTCTCTCTCCCACCCCTCCCTCCCTCCATCCCATCAACTCTCTCCCTGAAGCTTACACTCCCTTGATCCATTACTCCATTGCACCATCCATCAGTTCTTCCCTCGTTCATTTCCACACTCCCCTCCCTCCCTTCACAAAACCCTCCATCTCTACTTCCTCCTGATTCCCAATAGTCCATCCCATCTGTTTAACCCTCCATATCTCATCACTGTCTCCTGTTCCACCATCAGCATCACAGGGAACCCCCTCGGACTGCCCCTCACTCCCCCCCTTGGACCGGCCCTCCCTCATTCCCTTGGACCATCCCTCAGTACACCCAGCCCCCCCAGTATGTCGGGCCCCCCCATCGGTACACCAACCTCCGCCCCCCCCCCCCAGTACACCCAGCCTTCTCCACCCCCCCCCCTCTCCTGGTACACCCAGCCTTCTCCACCCCCCCCCCCTCCTGGTACACCCAGCCTTCTCCACCCCCCCCCTCCCCCTCTCCTGGTACACCATCCTTCTCCACCCCCCCTCTCCTGGTACACCCATCCTTCTCCACCCCCCCCTCTCCTGGTACACCCAGCCTTCTCCACCCCCCCCCCCCTCTCCCTGGTACACCCATCCTTCTCCACCCCCCCCCTCTCCTGGTACACACCCAGCCTTCTCCACCCCCCCCCTCTCCTGGTACACCCAGCCTTCTCCACCCCCCCCCTCCTGGTACACCCAGCCTTCTCCACCCCCCCCCCCCTCTCCTGGTACACCCAGCCTTCTCCACCACCCCCCCTCTCCTGGTACACCCAGCCTTCTCCACCACCCCCCCTCTCCTGGTACACCCAGCCTTCTCCACCCCCCCCCCTCCTGGTACACCCAGCCTTCTCCACCCCCCCCCCCCTCTCCTGGTACACCCAGCCTTCTCCACCCCCCCCCCCTCCTGGTACACCCAGCCTTCCCCACCCCCCCCCCCCCCTCCTGGTACACCCAGCCTTCTCCACCCCCCCCTCTCTCCTGGTACACCCAGCCTTCTCCACCCCCCCCCTCTCCTGGTACACCCAGCCTTCTCCACCCCCCCCCCTCTCCTGGTACACCCAGCCTTCTCCACCCCCCCCCTCCTGGTACACCCAGCTTCTCCACCCCCCCCTCTCCTGGTACAACCCAGCCTTCTCCACCCCCCCCCCCTCTCCTGGTACACCCAGCCTTCTCCACCCCCCCCTCCCCCTCTCCTGGTACACCCAGCCTTCTCCACCCCCCCCCCCTCTCCTGGTACACCCAGCCTTCTCCACCCCCCCTCCCTCTCCTGGTACACCCAGCCTTCTCCACCCCCCCCTCTCCTGGTACACCCAGCCTTCTCCCACCCCCCCCCTCCCTCCTGGTACACCCATCCTTCTCCACCCCCCCCTCCCTCTCCTGGTACACCCAGCCTTCTCCACCCCCCCCCTCCCTCCTGGTACACACCCATCCTTCTCCACCCCCCCTCCCTCTCCTGGTACACCCAGCCTTCTCCACCCCCCCCTCTCCTGGTACACCCAGCCTTCTCCACACCCCCCCTCTCTCCTGGTACACCCAGCCTTCTCCACCCCCCCCCTCTCCTGGTACACCCAGCCTTCTCCACCCCCCCCCCTCCCTCCTGGTACACCCAGCCTTCTCCACCCCCCCCCCCTCTCCTGGTACACCCAGCCTTCTCCACCCCCCCTCCCCCTCTCCTGGTACACCCAGCCCTTCTCCACCCCCCCCCCTCTCCTGGTACACCCAGCCTTCTCCCACCCCCCCTCCCTCTCCTGGTACACCCAGCCTTCTCCACCCCCCCCTCTCCTGGTACACCCAGCCTTCTCCCCCCCCCCCCTCCCTCCTGGTACACCCATCCTTCTCCACCCCCCCTCCCTCTCCTGGTACAACCCAGCCTTCTCCACCCCCCCCCCTCCCTCCTGGTACACCATCCTTCTCCACCCCCCCTCCCTCTCCTGGTACACCCCAGCCTTCCTCCACCCCCCCCTCTCCTGGTACACCCAGCCTTCTCCACCCCCCCCTCTCTCCTGGTACACCCAGCCTTCTCCACCCCCCCCCCTCTCCTGGTACACCCAGCCTTCTCCACCCCCCCCCTCCCTCCTGGTACACCCAGCCTTCTCCACCCCCCCCCTCTCCTGGTACACCCAGCCTTCTCCACCCCCCCCCCCTCTCCTGGTACACCCATCCTTCTCCACCCCCCTCCCCCCTCTCCTGGTAACACCCCAGCCTTCTCCACCCCCCCTCCCCCTCTCCTGGTACACCCAGCCTTCTCCACCCCCCCTCTCCTGGTACACCCAGCCTTCTCCACCCCCCCCTCTCCTGGTACACCCAGCCTTCTCCACCCCCCCCCTCTCCTGGTACACCCCAGCCTCTCTCACCCCCCCCCTCTCCTGGTACACCCAGCCTTCTCCACCCCCCCCCCTCTCCTGGTACACCCAGCCTTCCTCCACCCCCCCCTCTCCTGGTACACCCAGCCTTCTCCACCCCCCCCCCCTCTCCTGGTACACCCAGCCTTCTCACACCCCCCCCCTCTCCTGGTACACCCAGCCTTCTCCCCACCCCCCCCCTCTCCTGGTACACCCAGCCCTTCTCCACCCCCCCCCCCCTCTCCTGGTACACCCATCCTTCTCCACCACCCCCCCCCCCTCTCCTGGTACACCCAGCCTTCTCCACCCCCCCCCCTCTCCTGGTACACCCAGCCTTCTCCACCCCCCCCCCTCTCCTGGTACACCCCAGCCTTCTCACCCCCCCCCCCTCTCCTGGTACACCCATCCTTCTCCACCACCCCCCCCCCTCTCCTGGTACACCCAGCCTTCTCCACCACCCCCCCCCTCTCCTGGTACAACCCAGCCTTCTCCCACCCCCCCCTCCTTCCTGGTACACCCAGCCTTCTCCACCCCCCTCCCCCTCTCCTGGTACACCCAGCCTTCTCCACCCCCCCCCCCCTCTCCTGGTACACCCAGCCTTCTCCACCCCCCCCCCCTCTCCTGGTACACCCAGCCTTCTCCAACCCCCCCCTCTCCTGGTACACCCAGCCTTCTCCACCCCACCCCCCCTCTCCTGGTACACCCAGCCTTCTCCACCCCCCCCCTCTCCTGGTACACCCAGCCTTCTCCACCCCCCCCCTCCTCCTGGTACACCCAGCCTTCTCCACCCCCCCCCCTCTCCTGGTACACCCAGCCTTCTCCACCCCCCCCCCTCTCCTGGTACACCCAGCCTTCTCCACCCCCCCTCCTGGTACACCCAGCCTTCTCCACCCCCCCCCTCTCCTGGTACAACCCAGCCTTCTCCACCCCCCCCCCCTCTCCTGGTACACCCAGCCTTCCTCCACCCCCCCCCTCTCCTGGTACACCCAGCCTTCCCACCCCCCCCCTCTCCTGGTACACCCAGCCTTCTCCACCACCCCCCCCCTCTCCTGGTACACCCAGCCTTCTCCACCCCCCCCCCTCTCCTGGTACACCCATCCTTCTCCACCACCCCCCCCCTCTCCTGGTACACCCAGCCTTCTCCCACCCCCCCTCCACCTCCCTGGTACAACCCAGCCTTCCTCCACCCCCCCCCCTCTCCTGGTACACCCAGCCTTCTCCACCCCCCCCTCTCCCTCCCTGGTACACCCAGCCTTCTCCACCCCCCCCCTCTCCTGGTACACCCATCCTTCTCCACCCCCCCCTCTCCCACCTGGTACACC